>NW_026623515.1:287901-380442 GCF_030028575.1 Malurus melanocephalus | reverse complement strand
TAAGCAGTGAGGCACCGCAGTGCAGCCCTTGGTGTCACCCTGAGGAGGTGGAAAGGGAGGGGGGCAGCAGTGCCTGCTTGCCGGCTGGGAGGGTGGGAGAAGCTGAAAAGGTGAGCCTGAGAGGGAAAATGACTCAGGGCTTTGACACATCAGACAAATGGGAAGCATAAATAACCACAAACACCCAGATGCTCCRAACTGGGCAGCCACAGGAGATAGCCAGATTAGAAAACCCGAGTAAATGTGTGTGGGAGTGGATATGAGATCAGAGAAGYAGGGTCAGGCAAGTTCAAAAACAAGCTCTGGAAGTCTTTAGCATTCTATTGAGCTTGATCAGGAGGAAAGGAAGCCTTTGAAAGTGGTGAAGGGACAGGGGGATATAATACCATAGCCTGCGTGCAGAGAATAGCAGGGCTTTGGCATAATGAAAATCGCTGTGCACTKTTCTTCTCTCACTTAGCCTCATTTAAACCATGAATAATGGCATGGCAAASTGCAACAGGTTAAAGCCAGTGGGAGTGAGAGAAGAATCACATCCTTTTTGTTTGGAGAGAGAGGCCTGCCAGGGGGAAAAAATGCAATAGAAGGAGATTTACAGTAGTCAGGAGGGAAAGCTATCAGGGATGGTATGAACAGGAATTGCTGAGGCAGTGCTGTGACAAGGTACAGCCTGGAAGAGGAAGCAGAGAAGTTTACAGGTGGGGAAGGCAGGTTAGTCAAAATTAGGGGCAAGCAAAATTTGGTATGGTTTCAGTTAGAGAGACAGCTTTGCCATGTGCCCCAAATCCCAAAACATCCTTTTGTGTCTAGAAATGTGAACCCGGGACTGGCTGTGCTTGCACTCGCAGGTCCATGGCAGCTTCCTCAGAAGACTTGGGGAGGATGGCCAGTGCTTCCAACACCTCCTTTTCTGGCAGCTGAATTACATGAAGAGGACAGCTAAAAACAAACGCAAACCCACCCATCACTTTACCATGAAATCTACTCTTCATRGAGCAGTGCAGCTCTGGATGGAGCAGGGCAGGCTGAGTGGGAGAGCTGTGGGGTCCYTAATGATGGCTTTGGAATGTAATCCCCACATGAGAAAAGATATGTAAATTCAGAGCCCATCATCAAGGAAAGAAAAGTCTCCAGAGATTTCATTTTAGGTGCAGGGCAAGAGGTTGCACGAGATGTCTTTTAAGACAGCCAACAATTGCTTCATTTGTCACAAGGAAAAGAAAAAAAATTCATTTGGGATGGTATAATAGAGTAGTTTGGGGTGATAATTTTGTGCTGACAATCTTCTGATGCAAAAGAAGACTTTCTAATGAAGAATGAATATAAAGTATCCTCAGGGATTGTGAGTGAATCTCAGAGCTTTGAACTGGTCAGGGTACAGAGTCTTGCTGTTTGTCATATTAAACATATATATSCATCCTGCTATCACCATCCTATCAAACTGAAATGAAAACACAGCCTACCCATGCTGTTTGTGCAAGAGAGACAGWTTTCTGTTTATTTCTCATTTAGAAAAAAATGACATTGATATCAAGCAAGAGATTAGCACAYATTCCTGGATGGGTAGAATAGCACTGGTGGAAAATATCCCCTATTCCCAAATGATAGGGATGAGTATATCTAATTAAAAAATAATCTTTTATTGTCTGCCAACTCAATCTAAGTTTCAATATACAAACCAGCAATTACAGGAAGTAGATAATCAGTTATGCATTTTAAAGACTTTCTGCTGAATTATGTGTTCTTTAATTACATGTACATTTTTTGAATCAAAAATTGCATTTCTTGGAAGTGAAGGAGAAGAAGTAACCAGACTAGGAATGGATTTACTCTGTTCCTRTATAACTACTGCAGCAGAAACAATTTGGAGCAATAAAAACTAAGCATCCTATTTTAAATCATGTGTCACAAATACCTCTAAGACGTAATGTTCATTGCCCCGAGGCACCTCATGTCTTCGTGTTATCCTTCCAGTTTTTGAAGCATGAGCATCTTTGAATTTTGAGCACCAAAACCAAATGCTGAAAATTTTAAAGGTGTTTCTGGCATATGTGTGTTTAACAGAGGCTTTGGTTGGATACACATTTTTCTGTCACCTATACAWGGTTAATACACAGCACTTGTTGCAGAGGTTTCTGTGCAGTGGCGTGCTTTCTTCAAAGCACATTAAGTATGCCAAACCTGCAGGTAGTAAAACACAGGGTGTGAATGTCAGGTTTAAAATAYTCAAGAATGTAAGCTGAAGCAGGCATCCCTCTTACCGTAAGCAAGGCTGAGGAGTGAGAGTCACTTTGGCAGCACACGTTTCTGCACCACCACACTCCAGAACTCAATGCTCACTCCAGTGYTGCTCAGAAGGGACAGCAGGCTGTGTGCTGGCTTTCAGACACACCAGAATTCCAGAGTTTAAAGGGGCAAAAGGAAAAACATGATGGGGGCCTTACAAACAGGGCAATTTGCTGATTATCTGCTGCTGATATGTGTTGATATTTCTATCTCTTAAGCTGTGCTGCTGAGTATTGTTAGATCCCCCATGTCTTCTCCATGCTGTCTGCCCTGTCTCACAATTCCCTTTCATAAAGCATGTGGYTCTCTTCTATAAATCAGGTTCTTTAACAGTGACAGGCATCACTACAGCTTCCTCCAAACAGATTTTTGCTGCAGGCACTGGCTCTTCCTCCAAGGGTGCCACTCCCTGGCACTGATTAGCTATAAATCTACCAGTAATATAGATACAGGCTTAAACATCAAATATTTCTTTTGGGGTCTTTTTGCAATTCTGTGTGGCTTTTTGCCTCTTGGACTTTTTTTTCAAGGCAAAATAGTACATATATGTGCAAACACTACTGGCGCTGCTTGCAGGAGCTCACCAGCAAACTCAGAAAATGTGCTGCCCTTCTGCAGCGCTCAGCACTGAAGAGGTTTCTGCTCTCCAGGACAGGCTGTGAACTGCAGAGAGCAGATCTCTGTCAGTGGCCATCTTCTGGCAGCATCCTGGGATGAAAAAGTCAAAGGGATGATGAGATTTTGGAGTACTGCTTTGGTACAGGACCTGTGGGTGCACATTCCCACCTCCTCTGGTGCAGAAGGTGGGGGCAGGATGCAGGCTTCAGGCCAGAAGCGTACTAATGCTGATTTATGGCTCTAGCAGGAGAGGAATCTGGTTTCTTCATATCCAAATCTTCCACCTTTGAGCAATCACACAGACTCAGGTGTGAGTCGATGCCAAAAAAAATTCAGAACCACTTCTTCTGAATTACAGGGTAGGTAAGAGACTACCAACTTCCACGGAAATGTCACACTTAAAAGCAGAATTGTGTCCATCACATATTGCTGGAGGAA
Organism: Malurus melanocephalus; assembly: GCF_030028575.1. Classification (NCBI taxonomy): domain Eukaryota; kingdom Metazoa; phylum Chordata; class Aves; order Passeriformes; family Maluridae; genus Malurus; species Malurus melanocephalus. Next base: position 377,100 of record NW_026623515.1, on the reverse strand, counting down.
AAATTGCCATCCTGCTGCACTTGTGTCTACCCCTCTCAAGTGTGAGATATCAGATTGGCACCAGCTCATTTACCCTGCCATCCTGCCTAATGGGATACAATTATTGACTTCCTGCAATTTAGTGTTTTACTGGGATTTTGTTCTGCAGAGGGATGTGGCTTTGGCACRTTGTAGCTGGCAGTGCTGCTGTGTTTTGATTCTCCTGGACAGCTGCTGAGTGGCAGTGCACTTACCAATCTTTGTGCAGCTTTTCCTTCAAAGGTGCAGAAATTCAGAGGACCTGCCTGCAAAGGGCTGTGTTTTCAGCTGGTGTTGGTGCATCCTGTTTAACAGGAAGGAGCCTTAGTGTTTGACCTTTATCATTCATTAAAACATTGTGTATTCAATTAAWTACCCAGATATATTTTAATGTACATAACTCTCATTCTCTGAGGCCACTAGCCATCCTTTGATGGACACTCATCTCAGAAGRTATTAACTATAGCACCATTTTCCCTTGAATTCAGCCTATACATCACATTCCAAGTATAGCTGCAACAAGCATTTTAATGTGCCAAACAGCACTTTAAAACTTACCTTGTCAGATTTTACTCCTCCAGYTTCTAAAATCAGTYGCTTTTACCTTCTTTCAATTCCTTKCCTGTGGGAGAGATTTTCCCCAAAAGAGAGAGGACTCATTAAGGAAAATCTGCCCAGTTCCCTTTCTCACACTCTCATTTTTTTCCAAGGGTTCTCCCATTGTACCCTGCAATACCATTGCAGTTAACCAGGCACACCACAGGTGTAAAAGGGACATTCCAGCTCAAAGAGGAGTTTTTGGTGATGAACACAGCAATGTCTAACCAGGCTCCAGATGTTGTTGCAGCTCAGCAATTCTTGTCCCAGCCTGGATTATGTCCTGCAGACACTCCAACAGATCCTCTTCCATTTTCTTCCCTTGAATTAGGAACAGGACTCTACATTGCCTCCAAAAAAACAAATAATTTTTTCCCTGGGCCACTAACACAAATTTCATCCACTAGAAGAAAGAAATMATTTAAAAATGGGCAACATACCCTTTTGTCAGTATTCAGCTTAGGAAAGCACATTTAATTCTCGTCCATGCAATTCCTCCCTCTGTCCCCTCCATGGGGAGAAGTTTGGTACGCTCCAAACAGATGTCTGAGCACAGGGCACTGCATCAGCACTGTAGAAAACTGCTGGGGCTTCTGGCATTATCAACCAAGTACATGGATCTGGAGGAAAGRCAGACACTGAAAGTGGAAATGAGTATGGGAAGAAACTAAATTTTCAGCACAGTCTAACAAACACACATTCCTTGAGCAATAACCATTTAAAATAAAGTTTGCAAAGAATATGTTTCCTCTAATGCCATATAAATAAGTTATTTGGTCATATTTTCTGGCCTCAGCTTTACAAGAGGTCAAGGTAAAGAACATGATAGTCCCCAGTGGCTGTGAAAATCCGTGAGTGTATGGTCATTTGCAGTTTTCARCATTCTCTGAAAAATTTCTTCCAGCCTCTACTTTACATCTAGATAACTTGACTGATTATGAGTGAAAAAAGTCTTCAATGAAAAGAGTAATCAATAGAGTAGTTGATGCAAAGAGCTTTTCTCTGAGTAACAAGATACATCTCTCACAAAGGAAACAAGAGCAAGGCTGCTTTTCCCCAGGGTTCCTGGATTAATTAATGTGTTCTTATCACAGTGATGATGATGGTMTATGGTAAAGTAGTATAAGTATCAGGAAAAACAATAAGAAAATGCATTTTATCAGACATTAGGAACTGCCTTTTAGGACTGAACAGCTGGTTTTGGCCTGGTGTGCTGCAGTGAGGCACAAATTGATGGTGTGTCTCTCCTGAAAGGAAGAAAGGAAACGCTACAGGAGCTGCAGTGCTGGGTTTCCTCTCCAGCCATCCTCATGCCCTGACAACCAGCCAGGATGTCACCGTCTCCTTGCCCTCTGTCTCCATAGGGGCAAAATGCTGATGATAAAGAGTATTTCCTCCCTTTCTGTCCCCCATGATGGTCTCAGTCTCACCTGATTTCTCTGTGCAGTGAYACAGAATCACCTACAAGAGCCACCCTGGTTGATTACAGCAGCTTTGATTTTCCATCCCCTGCTAGGACTCTGATATGATTGATCAATAGCTGGAATTATGAATATTTGCATYRATCACCTGAGCTCTTTACATCTTAGAAGCTGGCAAGTGTTAATTATAGTTCCCACCTGTTTCTATCATGGTTGTTTTTCCTCTCAGTCCAATGGGCCCAGGTGTCTGTACCTCATCTTTGGCCAGTATAAAAGTGAGCATAAGGTTGTTCAAACACAATGGGAAATTTGCCTGCCCAAGGTTTTTAGTTCATTCCCTCCTTGTCCTGCACTGCCCCACCAAATCTGCTACAATTGTGTGTTCACCCTGCTCTTAGCATTCTTTTGGTTTAAACTGCAAAGTCTTGGGGGCAAAAGCCACACAGCCCAGAAATGATTTTAATCCTTCTGCCTTTAGATATTAGCCAAGAAACTCACATGGAATCAAGGGGCAATTATTTATCCCACATACATCTACACCAAGGTCCTATCACTGTCATCCAAAGTATTGTTTTTAGAGATAGGCCACTAATATGGCTGTGGTGACAAACCAGACTTGCAGTTCTGAGGTTACTTAAAGCACACTCTCCAGTTATGGTGGCTGCCAAATCATGAATAATTTACCACCTTATGTCACAGTGCTTGGATCTGTGCACCATAATTGCAGATGATGTCAGCTCTGGGATTTRTCCTGAGAGGCTAAAAGCCACTGTAGAGCCATTGTCTCTTGTGGCATTTTTTCAGCTCCTAAAGCAACAAGTAATGCAGAAGTATAGGTCTGGAAAAGACAACCTRTAATTAATATCCCACATGCAGTTATGGTGGTGTGAGGAGAATGGAGAGCAGCTGATTTCCAGTCATRGAAGTTCTGACCTCAGCAGCAGTTCAGATCAGCTGTAGCAAACAAAGGGTTCCACTTCTGGTGACAAAGGCACCTGGCTTGAGTGACAAAATCGCAGGAATGCCAGGACTGTGTGTCACTATGAGCAGTCACTGGGAAGCTCTTTGCCCAAGCAGCTCCCCTCTTCTGATTTGGAAATCTGCCTATTTGTACAGGAACAGTTGGCACAGGGTCATGTCCAGGGAAAGGGGCACTGTAGGGTCCTGATCYCCTTTAGAAAATGAGCCATTCCTAGAAATGCTGACAGCCAGAACATGCATCCAGTGCTTTTCAAGGTACAAGAAGGAAAGAGACGAATTTCCTGAATCATTTTGCCCTTTTCTTTCAGATTTCAGGTGGCAGAGTGTGATGCCAATACCAGAGCTGAGGAGCAGAGAGAGGACAAGGGTCTGGAGAGACAGGAGGAGGACACTCAGACAAAACTAGACTCAGCATGGGGATGTCCTCAGATTCCTGGCAGATCAAGACATGCAGCTGTGAAAACCTTCCTCCTTGTATCTAACATGAACTGCCTTTATTTTGTCATTTATTTTGTTTAATTCATTCCCTACTAGATTGCTTAGCTTCAAGCTGCACCAATATACAGCACAGCAGCACGAAGCTCAGTCAAAGCCTCTGACTCGAGCTTCTTTTTGTTTTTCCCAAGGAATTACAAGGAATGTCACCACCCCACATGTTCTGACRTGACAGATCTTCCCCAGAACTACAACATGGAACAGATTGAGCCACGCCTGAGAGTGCTCCCCACTGAAACTTCCCAGCAGCCYGGGCTGCCTGGCCTGACCTGCCAAGCCCAGGGCATTGCTAAAGAGCAGCTTGATGTGTGCTGGTTCTTCCAGCAGCTCTCACAGTCTGTGTGTGCCATGGAACACAGCGCTGGTTTAACCCGAGCTCAGGACACGAGGCTCAGCCTGGAGCTGGCATTTGTCACTGACCTGCAGCYTGTTGGGATGGGTGAAGATTTGGCTCACCACAGTCAACCATGGACACGACTGTTGCCTCAAGAGTGACACAAAGCAGGCGGGGAAAAAAGTTTTGGCAAATCCCCAGAATGTCCCACACCTTCTGGAAGAAACAGGGCTGGGACYCAGATCACTCCAGGGCTCAGGGACAGAGTGTCAGCTCAGCAGGGATTTTATTCTAACACCACTTCTCTTCCTGGTGGAACTGGGAACAGCTGGTTTCCATACAGCTTTAAATTTACCAGTARGCAAATAGCAGACCCTGCTAATTACCTGTCCCTGTTCACAGGAAAGTGCAGTTTAAGGGTTCAGCCATGCTCCAGCAACTGCATTCATGTCACAACGCTTTATGGAAATGCAAATCCATGGGATGGTGCCCCAGCCCTGCACAGAGTTCCTACGTGATACCTTTAAAGGGCTTGGAAACAGCAGAGTGAAATACTAGGATGGGAAAGGGGAGATGTCCTGTTTTCAGCTAGGGCAGAGTTAATTTCTTGTCAGTGGCAGTTACAGTTGCAGCTGTGTTTTGGAGTCAGAATGAGAATGGTGTTGATAACACACTGATGTTTTGTTTCTTTGCTAAGTTATGTTATCTCAAGTCAAGGACATTTTTCTATTTTTCCTTTCCCATGCTCTGCCAGTGAGGAGGTTCCCAAAAGAAACYGTGAGGGAGCACAGCTGAGASAGGTGACCTGAAYTGACCAGAGGGATATTCCACACCACAGAAYAYCATGCCCAGGGTATGAAYTRGGGGGAGTCACCCAGACTGAGCCAATCTGGGATCAGGAAAGGGGATCTGACACTGGCCAGAGGGTGGTGAGCAACTGCATTGTGTGTCGCTTGKTTTTTTCCCTTATTATTATCATTTACCATTGTTATTATATTTTACTTCATTTTCAATTGTTAGACTGTTCTTATCTCACTGTGCATGTTTCACTTCGATTCTCCTCTGCATTTCACCAGGGTGGGGGAGAGGAAAAGGGGAAGGTTGAGCAAGCAGCTGTGTGGTGTTTCATCTCCAGCTGGGCTTAAAACCTCGACAGGGGAAGACATTTCTTGCACAGCTCTGAGCTATTTTACTTTTCTTGATGTGGAAGATGATGGGGGGTGCCAGGGTGTCCTGTGGTGCAGATATTCTGGTTACTGGCAGTGCAGGGAAGGAAGCCCTTCAAGCCAGAGTTTCAAAGCACTTTGGAGTCATTTGAAGGAGAGRAACAGGGTAGGCCAAAGTCTCAGAGAGGGCAAAGAGCTGGGGCTAAAATTAACTGGTGCAAAAAAAAATCTCCTTTAGGAATCCTGGCCTTGGGCTCCTGACAGATCAGAGGAGCAGAATTGCCACGAGGAAGGTGTCTCCTGAAGGAGCCCACCTGGCAGAACAGTGCAGGGAGATCTGATAATGTCCTGACCAGGGGAACTTCACRGAGCCCTCCCTCTCACAGAGATCTGCCAGGGAACAGTCAGTGAAGAAAGTGCCTCACCGTGTCCTGCCCCACAGYAACTGGGGTCACAGCTCATTCCCATTGCCACTGTTCCCTCTCCAGATGGGAACACATCTCCCTGGGGTGGTTCCATGGAAGGGTGAATGCTGTTGCAGCTCCTAGCTGCAGCCCAGAACTTCATTCTGTGGTGGGCACCATCAAGAGATTTTCAATTTTAGGAATTCCCTGTGCGTGGGGGTCGAACTGAGAGCCAGCAAAGGTACAGGAAAGGGGTGGTTGTTTGCTTATTTTCATTGAAAGCTTGATTTTCTGTGGAATGATCAGTTTTCCTGTGTTTTCCAAGATGAAAAAATTACTCTCCCCAATGCAAAATGTTGCTTTTTGTCAAAAATAGAAGCCCTCAAAAAAAATCTCTTAAAAACAATAAAAAGGGGTGCTTTTCACCTGAAAAGAGCAATATTCAACATATTCTGACATTTCAAAGTGAAACATCTCAGAGTTTGGAACCATGAATAGCCCACCCCAAGCCACTTCTGTGTACATGGGAATGGTAGTGTGGGCTCCTCAGATCCACAAAGGTGTCCCTAAAGCAGGCTGTACTCTCCCCTCCTGGAGAGGAAAGGCCATGAGACACCAGGAAAAGGCCTGAGAACAGAGATCATGGCATGGCCTGAGCAAAGCTGTAACTCTCATAAGCCCCCACGTGAGCAGGCACTCTTGGCTGAGTTACCAAAGTGTGACTTTGCCTGGGTTGGCTCAACTCCAAATGAAATATTTTGGTTTTTTGGGGCACTTTGATTTTCAGAAAAAAAAAAAAAAAAGCAAAACAAGATTCTTAAGGTTTTCAGTAGTCAATAGTATCCCATAGCAACCTTTCAAGAGAAAAATATTTTCATCTTCATTTACATTTTCATCATGATTGATAAACAGATTCATAGATAACAGATATGCTGTCAACCTCTCTCTTCTCATACCTTTCAGGGCAGAGCCTCAGGCACAAAAGTCCCTCCCACTGAAAGATAAGATCAGGTTCATGGTCACCTGAGGAGTATGAACATGCATAAACCTATGGGGTCTGATGGGACAAACCCCAAAGTCCTGAAGAAATTGGCTGATGTAGTTACCAAGACCCTCTTGGTGATATTTGAATCATGGCAGTCAGGTGAAGTCTCTGGTGACTGAAAAAGGGGAAACATTGTGCTCATCTTTAGAAGGGTAGAAAGGAAGGCTCTTGGAGCCCTGACCCATCAGCCTCACCTCTGWGCTGGGAAGATCATGGAACAGATCATTCTTGCAGCTRTGTTAAGGCACATGGAGAACAGGGGGATGGTTTGGGACAGCCAGCTTCACCAAGGGCAGTCCCACCAACCCAGCRGCCTTCTRTGATGGATCAGTTGACCAGGGAAGAGTTTCAGATGTCATTTATCTGGACTTCTGTAAAGCCTTTGACATGGTCCCACACAATACCCATATCTCAGAGTCGGAGATATATGGATTTGATGGATGGACTGTTTGGTGGACAATGAGTTGGTCAGATGGTCAGAGAGTCATGGTCAAGAGCTCAATGTCCACAAGCAGACCAGTGACAGGGGGTCATACTGGGACCAGTACTGCTTAATATCTTCAACAGACACAGACAGTGGGATCGGGCACACCCTCAGAAATTTTACAGGTGACACCAAGCTGAGTGGTGCTGCTGACACACCTGARGGACAGGATGCCATCCAGAGGGACCTGGACAAGCTTGACAAGTGAGTTCATGGGAACCTCATCAATTGCAAGGTGCTGCACCAGGACAGGGAGACTCCTGTGTCAACACAGACTGGGGCATGAAGGGGTTGACAAAAGCCCTGCAGAGAGTGATTTTGGGGTGCTGGTGGAAGAAAAGCTGGACACAGTCAAGAATGGGTACTCACAGCCCAGAAAGCCAACCCTATCCTGGGCATCATCCAAAGCACCATGGGCAGGCTGAGGGAGATGGTTCTGCCCCTCCACTCTGAGACCTCACATGGGCCCTGCATTCTCAGCACAGCAAAGATTTGGACCTGTTGGAGCTGCTCCAGAGGAGGCTCAAAAAATGACCAGAGGGATGAATCATCCCTTCTGGAAAGTAAGGAAAAGCTGAGAGAGGTGGGGTTGTTCAGCCTGGAGAAGACTCCAGGGATACCTTAATTCAGTCCTTCAGTGCTTGAAGCCATGTCAAGAACCGTTCATGTCAGTGAGGACAGCAACTTAAACCATTTTCAACAGATATTGCTTTAGTTTTCCATGGGAAAYCTTCCATATGCCTCCACAGCTAACCCAGGCAATGTAACCCAGACCTTAACTACCTTTACATCAGGAAGTTTTTCCTAATRCCTTAATTAAATTTCCCTTTCTAAACTTTAAGCCCATTATTTCTTTTCCCATCCTCTATGGAGAACAGGCTGCCTGTTCTGCTCTGCAACTGCTTCTTGCACATCTGAAGTTCACTAAATCACGTGTCAGTCTGCTCTTCTCTGGAGTAAACATGCCCAAATTTTTTTCAGGGTCATGTTTTCAGTTTTCTGAACTACCTTCCTTTTGTTGACCTACATTTTTCACCAAGTGTAGTGTCCAAAAGCAGATATGACATACCACCTGAGGCTTAAACTGGGCTTCAAAATGAAGAAGAATGTCAGTTCTTTCAGATTTCATGTCAATTCTTGCTTCAGTCCCTAACACTAGCCAAGATTATGACATTATCATTAATTCTTCATCTTTATAAGATAAATCCTAAAGAAATTCCAGAAGCTCACATGGTATGATCTTAATCAATGAAAATATACCTTGTCTTTCTAACAGAATAGCATAAGATGGTTAAAACCTCTTAATATTCAAGACTTGACAGTCTGTTTATGTTCTGTGATTGGGATATTTTTCTTTGTTAATAAGATGAACAAATTTTCAGTCATGATATTGTAAGGAGCCTAGAAACCATTCGGCGCTTTTAATCGTTGAGGTTTACTCTCAGAAGTAGAGTGGGKTTTTTAAACCATCTAAATATATCCTCTTAATTATTAGTCTGACTGTTACATGCCTCAGAATGTAAAGGCTTAAATCCCCAAGTCTAATTAAAGCTGTGCATGGAGAGAAAGCCAGCGACTAGGAGGGAGCRGTCTATCTTTGCAACAACTAACAAGTTGCTGTTTCCTCTATTTTTGAAACAAACAAAGTCGTCTTTTAAAGATGAAGTAGGGGAAAACAAGTGCRGTATGTACCAGTCCCACCACTCAGTGGTGAGACTAATTACAGAAGAAAGCAGAAGCAGACAAGTAATAAAGCACATTTGCAGCCATGAGAAATAAGTGACAAACATTTGCTGTGATCAAACCAATAACTTAAAGTGCACTTTACAAATATTCCTTATTCATCTCTAATTCCGGAAGCCCTTCTCCTCCCCTGTTGTGCTAATTGTCTTATATCCAAGGCCTCTGGCCCCCTGCCAGATATTTGCTGTTCTCTGAAAGGCTTCTCTATTCTGGAAGATAAATGCCAGCCCAGCATGGAAATCATTTAGCAGCCAAAGAACTGATGCATTTCCAGTTTTGATTCACTGTACTTCAGGACTATTGCAGCTTTAAATACTGTCTGTCTTTTTAGTAATAGGTGTAGGGTTTTTTTAACACCACTGATGTTTGGTGGCAGTTTCAATAGAAGGGAATATCAAAAGAATTTTAAATAGAATATTCAAGCATGGAAGGGGTTTTTTTTGCGACTTTGAAAATAAACACCTCTTTCAGATCAAAGTTCCCAAACAAGGGTTTGGCTGGAAGATTAAAATAAATGAATCCTGACTAAATAAATTAGGTGYTGGGATTTTTAAATGTCATCTGCAAAACTCAATACTGCACAGCATTGACTTCGAGCCTTCTAAGTTCAAGCACGTTATATATTCATGAAGACATTCAGGAGGAAACATGCCCCTATCCCTTTTCTCTGGCCATATAGACGGAAATTGTCTTGCTGGTTTTTTGCTTAGTACAGGACGGCAGCACAATCACGATCTGAAGCAGTTCTACAAAAACTGGTGGAGGCAGAACAAAGATTATCCTTCGTTACCCACTTTGTTACTGTTTTGAGCTGTGTGATGTTTCCATTGCAGGATCTTTTGCCTACAGTTCTTCTCCCTCTGCTCATCAACCTCCTCCCTGACAGAAAGAAGCACAAGTCATTTAGGTGTCATCAAGTTACCTAGAAAAAGTGTCCTTTACAACGAAGTACCAGCTGGTCCTATGAAAGCAACAGGTTTCCATGTTGATAATGACTGATATGAAGAACTTGAGAAAATCACTGTCAGACTGGGGAGCCTGATGGTTAGGGAACTGAAACTTACTTTTTTCTTCAGTGCAGCATAAGCTGGACTTTAACCTGATAAAGTGATTTTAAAAAAAAATAATAATGAATGTTTTTTCTCTCACTGGTCTCTCCACCTCTTCCCTGCACACACTCCTCCAGCTCAGGGAAGGAGCTGAGCTCTAGCTACATGAGAGCAACTAGATGTGCCTGTGTATGTACTTTTGGGCTTTTTCACTTATTATTTGAGCCTCTCTCCTGTACTGAGCAATAATGAACTCCCATTCATCGACTGTGTGCCGATGAGGACATCTTCACATCTCTCTGCAAACAGGCAATTGTGCGCCATCAGCATTACATGTCATTATGATGCAGCTACAGCACTTCAGCCCTTTCCTGTACTTTGATCAGCAAAGATTAATTACCCTCGACTGAATTATTAGTGGTGATTAAACCTAACAGAAAATAAATGGGACTGYAATATTACTGGGTTACAATTTCACCAGTGTGGTCATTTGCAAGCAATTTCCTTATGCACATTTTTTTTTCCTTAATCATTATTCTCAGAGAGTTTTCCTATCATGTATTAATTAGGGGGAGACAGCCAGTACACAATGCCACATTGTACACTACATGACATATGCAAATCATATGCAAAGCCCACATACAGCTCCATGTACAGAGCTCAAGCTGACTTGGGCAAAACTTTAATTGAAGTCAGTGGAGGTTTGCTCATGGTGGAGTGTGATCTTTGTACATGCAGCTGTACATGAGCTTTGCATATGATTTGCATATGTCATGTCATCTTGACCCAAGATTTGATCAGYTGGTTTACAGGGTCAACTTCCATTAAAACTACAACCTACAGTGATTTCCTGTGAATTCTGAATGTGATAAATATTAAATGAGGAACTTGCTGCAATCTCAATAGGGTTAGGAAGGAGCATTATTTTGCTCTTTCATGGTGARTTCATACATCCTACAGATAATGCTCCCTCACATCCCTCTGCTCACATCCTGCACAGGCAGAGGCTGTGAGGAAGGTGAGCAGGGATATATGGGACCCTGAGCAGTGCCACCCTTGCTTCCCTCCGAGGGCAGCTCAGCTCTCAGTGCATTATGAAATACAAGYCCCTGGCTTTCACTTTGGCTCTTCTGTAGAACCAGGATCCTCAAAGGTTTTATTATTACAAGAGCTCTGTACCACCTGTTATCTCTAAGGAATCTAGAATTTACCCTCTAGTGTCAGGGACAGCGTTTTATCATTAATTGTACTCTTTTTCCCCCAGTTCATCAATACTCCAGCAGGAAAAATAAAAAATTGAAAAATTATTTTTTGCGGCCCCCTCCCTCACTGCCCATATCACCCCAAGAGGCAAATAAATTTTTCACCCCAGACTTCTCATTCCCCAGCCAATAGTCCCTGGAAAGAGAAGGGATTACTGGAACAAGTCTTCTTTTACATAATGACAGTCCACAATTTTGCAGTCTGAGCCAGTCTCGGTCTTGGCTTGAACCATAAGGTCACACATTAATTAGCCCAATCCCCTTCTTCAGTCAGAGTTTTTCTTGTTCACAACTMCTGTTTGCTCAAATGTTTTTGCTGCCTTATTCTGAAGCGGTTCTGATGGCAGGCTGTGAATGCTGTGGTGAGAACCACGGTTTTAAACTACTCTGTTGTAGCCCAAGCCTGGAAATGCCCTCTTTGCCTCTCAGAACACCACTTAATGCTCTCCCGCAGGCTGCACCATTACCTGTGAGGACAGAGCTCCTGCCGTGGCGTTGGCTGCAGAGACAGAAATAACCAGCAAAGATTTTTTTCTTTTTTTCCTCTGAGCAGAAAATCTCAGCTCTAAAGCAGAAAACAACTTGCTTTTTATAAGAATGTAATAAGGTCAATAAGAGGCCTTCCAAGCCAATACTCTGTCTCCCGCAGTGACCAGTAGTAAACACTCAGGGAAGAGAGGGGCTTGGGGGTTTTGATTTTTAACTCTTGTTTGGCAGGAAAAGAAATTTTCAATACCTGTACTAATACAAATATTTTCTTCATATTTCTGGCCAGGGCTGTGCAGCATGCAGCCAGTAGGAATTACTCAGTTTTTCTGACTTCCAGAGCTGCAGAAAGAGTTCCTGCTCTGCGATTTTGCTTTGCCTTTTGTTTTTCCATCACTGAGATCCCTCAGTTCCTGAGCCATCTCTCCTTTYCAGGTAGGCATCCTGCATTAAATGYCTGCAGTCAAGGCAGGCTTTGTTGTGAGACTCCAAACCCCAGAGTCCAGCTATAAAMTTTTGCCATATAACTCTTCAATTATTTGGGAAACCAGCTACAGGATSAGCTTTTTGTCCGTGAAATCCACAAAACAGCCTTATAATTTTAGTGTCACAGGAAAGAACWTGTTTTGTAAAACTGCAGGGGACGATGAGTACCAAAAGGGAACCTTCCATTTGATGGTCTAGAGTGTAAATCAGACCTATATTTGTTAAAATGTTCAGATAAGTAATTTGTGACTGTCAGAGTGATAGATCCGAGGTTATATATAAATATACACGTACACACACATGCACAGTGCAGATCAAAAAGGCATCTGGCTGTCAAACATGAAAARGAAAACAAAAGGTGTAATTGTCAGCTGTCTGCCTTGGACACCTGGAGCCACAGCTAATGCAATCATCTGAAAGGCACCTCCGAGCTCCTGCCATGGCTGTGGTTTTCATGCCAGGCAGAAACTTCTTCCAAAGGCAGCTAAAAGCCCACTGAGCTTGATTTGATTTCTCTACCCTCTCCTGAGACCTGYGACAAAGAGACCTGGGCAGCACGGCTTGGTTTCTCTCTTTTGGGGCTGTTTCTTTTTCTGCAGCTCAGATTTTCCAATTAGTCTGAATCGCTGTTCCCGATTTGCTTTACGCATTAGGTGTAAATGCTGTAGCTAACAGAGATGTGATTTTGTACTACAGCCTGGGGTTTTTTTCTTAACAATCCAGCTGAATTAAGAATAAATAAATAAATGCCAGTCTGCCTGCATCTCTGTCTCTGAGAAGCCATCCTTGTCCTGGCTTTCTACATGGCACGGGTCCCCTCTCCGCAGCCGGCGCTTTGCCCGTGCGGATCGGCGTGTGCGCAGCCCAAAGCCTGCCCTTCCCGGAGCCAGCACCTCCGGTCGGGGCTGCCCTGGCTCGGCAGCTCCCCTGAGCAGCAGCTGCACCTCGCTGGGTGTGGGGAAAGGCAGGCGAGCAGCTGTTTCGGGGGCACTGCCGGCGGCGGCGGAGGAGATGCCAGCAGGCGACAATGCGCGCTGTGTGCGGCCGCTGAGAGCTCGGGCGCGCCTCTGCCAGCCTGTCCTGCGCTTCCCCGCACTGCTACCAAGCTCAGGATCCGCTGATCCCGCTGGATTATGCAGCAAATCCCCCTGCTGTTCTGCAGGGACAGCCAGGAAAGAGCTGCATTATGCTTCGCAGAGTTTTTTGTTCCCTCTTGAGTTGGTGGCATCTCCCCGTCTGGAGCTGGCAGGGAAGGTGAGCAGGCTGTGGGCGTGCAGCAGGTCGGTGACAGCAGGTGACAGCAGGTGACAGCAGGTGACAGCAGCCACGCCGTCCCAGGGGATGCAGGGCTTTGTCCTCACAGGGCACACAAAACTCTGCCCTCGTACTGCCAGCCCGGTCATCTCTCCCGGTGCAGGAGGGCTCCCCAGACAGGACAATTGCTGAAACTCGCAGTCACCTCTCTGGTGAACAGTAGGGTTTTCATCCCAGGGACTTTCCTYGCCTTGTGAGAAAGCCTCAGAACCCTGCATCCTCCAGACATGTTGCTGCAATGTCCTTTCACTGTTAAAAATAACCTTTCTCCTTTTGCCTCAGGTGTTAAATCTGGTGCTAGTAAAGAGGGTTTGTGAAGACAGCGCAAAACTGTTACATCAGAAATGCGCTATATTCTAGCAAGAAAAAAAAAAGAAACAGGTTATTTATTTTCAGCATCATTGTCCTGAATTCAGAGTTCAGTATCCCAAACCATCTATTTGGTGTGTTGCTTGCTCAGCTGGATTACACTGGCATAGCTCCTGTGAACTGATGGAGCTGTGCACAAGCAACTGGGAGCCTGGTCTTAAAGATAATAAAATAGAGCAAAACCCTACCTGGCCCTGAAGTCACTGGAAAAAAAAAAAAAGGGAGAGCAGGTGCCAAGGGAAATGCTATTGCCTTGCAGGCAGAGGAAGCAGAGTGATTTCAAGCAGCTCTGGAAGCCCCAGTTGTTTTATTTTYGCAGGGAGATTCCCATCCCATCTGCAGTGCCAGAACACACGCTGGGAACATTTTAACTGGAATTGGCACGTATGTCTTGAAGAAACGGCTAATTCCCACTACGTGTAAGAATCTATAGCCTCTCTGTGCCAGGGCTGTAAGAGAGAAAGACAACCTCATTCCCTCSAGGATGTTATTATCCCCCCAATATTATTATTCCTCAAATTCCATAATATTCAAGATATTATTATTCCTCCAAAGCCTTGTCAGCGTGAAGCTGCTTGTAATCCAATCCCCACCGTACGGCAGCCAAAGATAGAGCCACCCTGAGAGGTATTTGGCTCTCTCCAGAGAGCAGAGGGCCTCAGCAGCTGGGGGCTTCATCCTGCCACAGCTCTGGGGTGTATGGGCACAAACCTCTGCACTCTGGAGCCTTAATGTACCCAAAGCAGCCAAGGTTTTAAACCCATTTTGTTTCTCCCCCCGAAGGCGCAGCGCTGCCGGGAACAAAGAGCCGCAGCGGTGACTCCTCGCATCAAAGCTCGGCCTTAAGCGGGCAGGGTTAAGCCTGCCTGAGCCACGTGAATGGGAAAGCCCAGCACTCTGCCCGTTCTGGTCACTTCTAGCCTTTGATCACAAAACTGATGCAGATTGTGTAAAAAGGCAGCGATCCTTGCAGACACTCTCCCCCTCCTCGCCGATTCCTGAGCCAGGCTGCCCTCCCCCGGGATAGAAGGCGCAGGACTGGAGGGCAGATTTGCCTCTCTTGCACATCTAGARTGATTGCCCTGACGTCTGTGGAGTTATTTCAGGTTTGGACTTGTGTAAAATAGATCAGCTTTTCATCGGAAGRTTCTTGCTTGGGGCAGCAATTAGTTTTGCTCTCCTTGTGCTTGCTCTGGAAACCCCGGATCATTCGCACCGTCTCTTGGCAAAGTCGAGCCAGGAAGACACTTTTTGACAAGGTATCTTAAGCAGCTATTCAGCAGTAGAAAGTGAGACTGGGATGTGACGGGAAAAATCAAGACTATTTCTGAATTTGCTAAAAGCAAAGGAGATTTTAAAAAATATAATCAAGGGCAGAGAGGCAAGGAAACATTTGGGTGTTCATATMCCACCTAAACAGTGTCTGTCCTTCAATGATTCGTGGCAAGAAGAGAAATTGCTTTAATSCTAAACCTACAAAGCCTCATATTTCAAAAAACACCCTGTCTCAGAAATATTACTTCTTGCTTATTCAAATTCAATCTATATTATTCCGCTGGTATCCGGCTTGAGAAGAAAAAAACTAGCATTCTTCATCTCCTTTATTTTCTTCAGATTCAGTCCAGTGGAAATTTAGCAGCCCAGATTTACTCAGGCGTTCTGAAGTCAGGCTGTGGTTCCTGCTACCTGATCCCACTCGTCTGGCATCTGGCACAGTCCTGCTTTTGTTTCCTATGACTTCAGCATCAGGCTTTACTGATGTGTGGCCATATTTTGCTCAGCCCCGCGGGTCAAGTGAATTCCGTGTCTGTATTGGTTCCCAAGGGGCCAAGAAGGCAGTYGGGTATAAGCTCTCACATAACCTCTTCTTCTCCAGCCAACTTTCCAAACGGCTCTTATTGCTCTTCATGTTCACTGAGGGGCTTTTATTTAACTTGGCAATCGCTGTCACTTTTCATGTCCATTTCCGCCCTCTCCTTTTGATGTGTAAATTATCCCTGGATATTGGCAAACGGGACAATTTGGGTATTGCTGAGCACCCCTAGCCTGACTTCCCCCCACCTTCTACAATCATACAGGCCTCATTGACTCTCCTCCCTCCAGCCCCCGCTTTTAATTTGTTCAAGCAGCCTTGACATACACAGTCAGTAATTTGACCACGTTTAATCGGACACTGCGGCTTTCTGTATCCCGAGCCTATGCCCCAGCTCCTCTCTGATTTACTGTGTGCACAAATTGGTCATGGTGCCAGAGAGGTCTTGATTCAGCAAAGTGTTTTGGCACGTGCCATTAAGAGAGGGACAAAGCTCTGTGCTGGGGAGGGACCAGATTTCCCCAAATCCCACTGCAAACCTGGGATGGGGTTTGGGCCCTGCACTCATCACAGCCCATGTGCTCTGCAGCAGCAGCAGCACTCCAGGTTCAAACAGCCCATCCAGTGTTGGAAGGAGCCAAGTTTAAGACRTGGCTGAGTCTCTGGCTCGCTCACATGGATGGTGCCTAATTCAGCCAAACCTCTTGAGCAGGAGCTGAGCCCTCTCAAGGTACCAATCCAACAGGAAAATGTGTTTGCAAGAAGGATAATGGACACCTCTGTTCCTGAAGGGAGCTTACCTGAGAGAATGCAGCTGAGTTTCTCCTGTCCTTGCTAGGGTTGTTCCCCTTGGCACTTCCAAGTGCCATCAAACTGCAACCCCTGGGACAGACCATCGTGTGCTGCAGCACCTCAGCAAGAATAACCCAGAACACGAGAGCTCTGTGTGAGCCTTGATTGTACAGCTCCTGTCAGCACTGATACTCAGCTCTTCATCCCATAAACACCCTACAGCTACAGAAGCAGCACCTCACAGCACCCCCTTTCCACCACTGCCTCTCTATGGCTCTGCTCCACTTGAAACTTTGAGAAGAAACCACGAAGAACTGCACCTGAACAAGTGGGGTGCTGTAAAACAGACAAGGTGAGCTCAGGGCTCACCTCCCTTCCCAAATGAGCTGAGACAGAGGGCAAAGAAACTGGTCATGGTAACAGTTTTCATGCTGGAGGAGCCCAGGACTCCACACCCAGTTTTTTTTTTCCAGCCAGAAAACTGCTCAGTTTGCCCCAGGATAGGCACAAAGCCATCTGTACATGGTTTGAATAACAGGAGGGGCAGGGCTTGGGTGTGCAGTGGGGAAAACATTGATGTGATTGTGCAAATTCTGTGTTACATTGTGTCACAGATGTCCTAATGACCTTTGTCAAAGCACCCTCCTCACTCCAGTTCATTCAAATGGGGACAGCACAGAAGGGGGGCAAGAAGAGCACAGTACCTGTGAGCCCAGACCAAGACATACGTAAGCACTAGACTGGTTCAATAAATTGTGTACCAGATGAAAGCCTTAATGAGGGACCTCTGAAGGGTTTCTCACAGTCAGATTCTCCTGMCTGGGGTGGCTGGTCAGCAGCTGGAAGCAAGGAGAGAATGCTGAGTGTGGTTAGCCATGGGAGAGAGGGACTGACTTCCTCTTTGCTGTGCTTGACTGGTTTCCAGGGAAGGGGAACGGCTGTCATCTGGTTATAGTGGCACATGTTTTTTCTGTATTTGCATTTCAACTCAAGGACATCGAGAGCAGCTGGAAAGCAGCTATTTTGTCCTGTTTAAATAAACAATATGTGTGTGGYAGTTTGGCATTCTCACCATATCCAGCCTTTGCTGTAGCATCAGCTGTAAGAGATGCTTATGGCTCGAGACTTGAAAAAATAAAAAGTATCTGACTGATTCTCTCTAGGCTGACCAACAGGTAAAAAAAAAAAATCACTTTTTTTGCACAGGCTGGTGTGGTTAGAAGCAAGCTTTGCGCTTTTCAGAACAGAGTGATCTGAGCTCAGCTACAGCTTATTTGTSATGTTGGGAGATGGTCCCCAGCTCCTTTAACCCAGAGCAAGGAGCCACCCTAAGGAGCTGGCTCAGAGTGTGGCATCCAACCCACCAAAACACCTCTGGGTGTGGGAGATAGTAGTGCAGTTTATAAATTTATAAATACAGAATTGAAAAAAAAAAATTAGGAAACAAAGTGAGTGCCAGGATCTATCCATTTAATAGATTCACACAAAACACACGCTTAAGCCCTTTAGTTTTTCTAGGCTAAAGCAAGGGCATCAATCTTGTTTTCCTGGGACTGTTAACACCTGAAAAGCCAGGAGTTCATCTCAGTGACTTTGAAGCAATAAAACCTTGAAGATATAATGTGGCTTAAACACATGGAAATTCCTCCAGGCCTTAATTAATTTAGTATTCTTCCACAGAAAGACTGTTGGCGTAGTAAATTATTCATTAGATATTATAGACTCACTGATCTCAAATTTCATACAAAATTACAGCAAAGCTTTCAAAACGTAGAGAAAAAAAAAACCAGCTCACAAATTAACCCTTGCATAATGCATTTCTAAAATTACMTCCATAGGGGATATTTTTTTGGTTGACTTTTTTTTTTTTTGTATGATTCTATCATTATTGCTAATACATATAATTGCCTTTCATTTAATGAGACACTACTAATTTCATATGAAAACCMACAGCCACTACCAGCAAAACCCAGGAGTTCATTTTATGGAAAACTGAGACATATTCATCCCTAGTGCTTTAGTTCTTTCACTCCAGGTTTAATAAGCCAGGCCAGTGGACAGAGCGTGTCAAACAGCAGCTGTGGGTTGTTCTGTCTCAATTTTATTCTGCCCACAGAGTCCTCCTGATGAAAACACACCACACCACAAAACAGATAAATAAACAGCATAATGATAGCATTCTCCAAACCAAAATGACACCCAGCTTGGTTCTCTCTCTCAGCGAATCCTTGCAAATATTCCTTTCCCAAAGCACTGAGAAGACAAGCAAAATATCGAATCATTTCTTTGAATTGCTGCAGAGGATTTGAAAACCTGGCTAGTCGGGTCCWTAACACGCTTTGAAATATTCCAAGRAATATTTTGTATTTATTCACTGCAAAATCTGCTGAAATTTAGCCATTTTCTCAGGTGGAAGAGTATGTTGGGTTATGGGTGTTTCTGTTAAGATATTTTTCACTAACAGAATCAATCTCTTTCTGAAAGAGATGGTTCATATGTATGCAGCGACAGTAAAAAGAATTTGAATTTATATTAATGCAGCCAAACAAACCACTCATTGTTAAAAGTACTCTGTGATTTTGTTTAGTTAATAAGATGTCAGAAAGCACTGTATGCAACCAATGCCACAACACATTCAATAGAAAAATCAAGACGTTAAATACCTTCACTCTGGACTAAGATTAAACAGATCATCATCAAACACTCAATAATCAGTTGTCTGACTATTCATTGTCACCCACCAAGGTAGCTGGGATACAAAACACGCAAACAGAATTGTAAATGCACCTCACCTCCCCCTCTGCACCCTGGTCTAAGCCTGGTTCCTAATTAATACTGAGCAATATATCYTTATTGATTTGGTGTAATGTACCCATTTCGGGCACGCTCCTRCAATAAAGTCACTTTCCTTGATGTCCCTTCATCCCAGACTCCCCTGGGATGTTCAAAAACTTGGACTAGTGGGAGATGAGTGTTTAGGTCCCTTCCAACCCRAACCATTCCATGGGMCTGTRTTTTCTAACCCMCATGATTCTAACACKGTCTCCTTCCCACAATTCCAGGATTTGCCACATCCCCCCTGGATTCACAGCATTTCCAGGTCCCCCAGTGCCACAGCCAGGGCTGACAGCCAGCCTGGAGCTATCCCCACGCCTGTGCTGACTGGTTGGGGGGCTGCTAGCCTGTGGGAGGGATAAATATCTAATAAAGTCTTTCTCCTTGACACAGGTCTTGATTTGCACAAAGTGTGTAGGAATGTAATATCTGAGAGGTGGCTACCCTGTGTCAAAGGTGGCTGAGACCAGCCAATGAACTCAAAAGTTATTAAGAGAATGACTGACAGGCAGCCAGAATAAGATCAGAAGTCTTATTCCCTTAGGAAACAAAAATAGAATGGATTGTAGTTTTTTTTTTTCTTTAATCCAGCAATGCTGAAAATAAGAACTGTCTGCAATTCCAGTGTGGGGTCCTGAGGGGGGAAACAGTAGGAACTGAGGTTATATTCTGCATTTTTTTACTGTAAATACTTTGCAATATTTTTTAATATATAGTGGTATTATTTTTTTAAACTAGATATTCATTTTGGCCTATTTAGGTATGGTCAGAAGCTGTACACTGCAGAAATGCACCAAACACCATGAAAGCSAGAAAGTCATAAGAGACTGAGACACCAAACTAGTTAATTTTGATATAAGCAAGTCTTTAGCCTAAGTTTTAACACAGCCAGAGAATATTATTGGGTGCCTGAATACAAACAAGTATTTTGTTCTTCCACAAGATTTTTGCACAGATCTTTTCTGTCTTTAGGAAAGTGAGGTATGGTGATTGGAGACCAGCCTACAATCTGTCAGAGGCATTCATAAATCTTACCTATGAATTTGAAAAATGAGATAAATGGAATCTTTGTGTAATTCTTCTTGCCATGAAGAGTCCTAAGGAAAGAAACAGTCACGGCTGTTGATGAAATGTCTCCTGTGTGTGGTTCAGACTCTGCAAGTAGAGCTTCTTGGAAATTTTTGGCTGAAACGGGGTCATCAAAAATGCCTTGTTGAGTAAAAAAAATTTTGCTTAAAAAATGTCTTGACAAATGTTGATCTAATCCACAAAAGACTTTTGAGTGAACCCTGGACTCCTCACAGTTCTGCTGTCTTGGCTAGCAAGGTGTGCAAGTCCCAAGGCAGATGTACTTGGCAGATATCCTCCAAGATTTGAAGTAAGGGTCTTTTCATCCCTCAGCTGCTCATGAAATTAGCAATCCTGCCAGCTTTGAAGCCAAATCAAATAAAAAAAAACTATTCAGAAGACTAGAAATCCTGCTTTGTTTTGCCAACTTCCCTGCACGTATTTGTCTTTCAAAYCAGAACTCCACAGAACACCTCTGACTTTCAGTTTCCTGGCCTGTCATTTTCTAGATGGACTTCTCTTCGAAAAGGGGACACAAACCCTAAATCAGCCTGGCCCCTTGGAGGGCAGACCTTCCCTCCCAGGCAGATATATGGGAAGATAGTCAGATATATGGAAAGTTGGGCAGATATATGGGAAGATAGGCAGATATATGGAAAGTTGGGCAGATATATGGGAAGATGGGCAGATATATGGAAAGTTGGGCAGATATATGGGAAGATGGGCAGATATATGGAAAGATGGGCACTTGTTACAGGTCTGCTCCTCAGCCCTCTGACAGCCAAGCAGGCACGTGGCTCATGTGGGTGTTCAGCCCTTCTGAGATGCCCCCAGGAATCCTTTGGCTGTTCCACCCTGGGCTGGATGTGGGTCCTGTGCTGCTGYTGCCAGACCCTTTCCAGCTGTCTGGACCCCCTCACACATCTCACACAGCCTCAATCTATATCATGCTGGAGAAGCTGGATCCCCCCCAGCAGGCTGATGTGATTTTGTGCAGACACTCACTCACCTCATCCACACTCCAAAATAGCTGGACATGATCTAGGCTAATCCAAAAGCCACATCATTGTATTAGCACTACTGAGCTTAAACTCATCAAGCCTGACTCACAGATCACATCTGTTTGCAAAAGATCATGTAAATGGAACTCCTCACAGAGAAGAGATCCAACAGAGTCCTTGAAATTCTGCTTTCCAGACACAATAATCACTTCATCATTCCTCTCCCCGCTTGCTGGCTCCACTCAGGAAAATATGCTTTATTTTACTGGCCCAAAGCATTCCTAGAGCTGGTCACCAGTGAAGAGATCCTTCATAGCATCAGTCCTGTGGGCAATGCTCTTCCTTCCTTCWCCCAGCCCTTAAATTCCCTAAGAAGGGACTGCAGCCCTGGGAGCAGAAGGAATGACAGCTCGATCCCACAGCTGGTTTGATTATCCTGGTGACTCCTTGCATTAGAAGGCAAGCTTCAGTGGAAAATAAGTGCAGGGCAATTTCTTTGACCTGACTCATTTGAGAGAGGTCAGGATTCCTGGCCCAGTAGCTGTTTCATGGATTGCCAAGGACCCCTCCCTTGAAAGGCCACGTGTTTTTCTGAGAAGCAGRGAAGGGGAGAAGCAGAAGGAGTGTGTTACCTCAGTCACTTCTTCCCTACAGAAATCATACCCAAAGCTTCCAAATTTACCTCACCAGTTGTTGTTCTGTTGGATTCCCCAGCTGTAGCTCACTGTAAGATGCACTGGTGGGGCTCTTATTCACTTACAAGACCTTGAGAAGCTGAAAACTGTCCACAGCATCTTACCAAGCTCCTCTCAGCTTCCTACACTGCTCTCCCCTTTGTCACACAACATTCCCAGTGTGAGCTATCATCAGCCTGAAAGCTGAAAGGGTGGGAAAGCAGRATTGTTTAAGGAGCTGTAGGGGGGAGGGGGAATGACAACAGAAATATCCATCCACCTGAGACGCACACACACACAGAGCCGTGAAACATCTGTGTATCGCATGCCACAGGTTACATCACTTAACAATGTTTTTTCTTTTTAAATGTTCGTTTCAAGCTCTTCCACAAAAGAAATCAATTACTAATGACATACAGCCCTACTTTTCTTCCTGAACCCGTAATTGCTTCCAATTTTAAGCTAAAATTAGTCATTCATGCTATCCAAATGAGCATAGTTTAGTGCTGATGTACRTAAGCGATGCTTTAGATTGTTGAACATAGCTGATCTTTGACAGCTTCTTCTTATAAATAACAGTTTCCTCTTTACACTGAGAACTTTTCAGAGGCGACAGATGTTTGAAAGATGGGACTGAATTAGCTGAATAGCCTSTAAAACCCACCAACCTGAGATGTGCAAATATGAAAGCTCAGAATTCTTACAAAGACAGCTTGCAGAAAGCGTAAATCACATCTGCATAAAYGCTTCTCTTTTCAGCCTACATCCTTTGCACGCCACATTGTCAGCATTTAACACATAATAAATAATAAACAACTTAATAGYTAACAGTGCTGACACAGACAGGCTGCCTTGCAGAGAGGAGGACACTGGGAATCCATTAAATGAAGTAGAAAGCAATGGTAGTAATAACTGTAATATACCACAACTTTTTGTTTGTTCAACAGGTTAGAAAAACACTGCAGGAAAGCAGAGCTGTGCCAGACACAAACCTGTCCTCCATCACAGTTCAAGGTTGTGTGCTGAACAAGGGATGCTGGGGAGACAAGATTTGATTTCTTCCTAACTTGAAAAAAAAAAAAAAAAAAAAAAAAAAACAAAAAACAACAAAAAAAAAAAAAAAAAAAAAAAAAAAAAAAAAAAAAAAGTCATCCCTATGACAAAGCATGAAGTTGACATTTCATTCTAATTTTTGCATCTTTCGTACCTTGCTCCTTGCTGAAGGAAAAGGATCATGTTCCAGCAGGCACTTCAAATGACATGACTTGTACTTGTCACGTAGGAAAACTGTTCTCTCAGCAGGCACAGCAGAGTCTCCTAGTGATAAGCAATTTGGTTTTATTTACATATAAACATATGCAAGTACATGTGCATGCATGAGGAGGCAAAGCCAAAGAAACGTGTTTGACACTTGGGGAGGGAAAGATGGGTTTCACAGGGGTGCCTTTGTTTTGGGGGGAAGAAAAGGGACTCAAACCACAACTTCATAGCAACCCCCACACCATCTCTGTTCCCTCCTGTTGGGGTCACAATTTTCTCCATCTAATGGGCCATACAGTTGTTTTTCACCTGTTAAGCCCCTTCAGAGTCCTTAAAATACCTGGTATACAAATTGTACTTTAGCAGTGCGGAAGGAGAATTTCACCCACAGACAATTTGCTTCTCAAAATCCCATTTTCAACATTASTTATATCAGTAAATAAATCAGACAGTTCCAATCACATTATTATTCCATAAACATCACTCTTTGATTAGCTCTTCTCCTTGGAAAAATCATACATCAGTCCCAAACTAAATGTACTTTGTCTTTTCAAGAGGCATTCTGCATTCTGTGCTTCTTAAAGAAAATGGCTTCAGATTAGTAAAAATTACAATAACTGTTTCGTTATGCACTCAGTCAGCAGCCCAGCAAACATTYTACAAAAGTCTCCCAAAAGAAATAAGATAAATAGCACCATCCCACTGCTTCTTCAGGTAGAAGGCAGAAACAAATTACCCAGCTAACACACAAAGTATACAGAATATATTACGGAAAAGAAATATGCATTATTAGCTCTAAATTTATATACCAATTAAGTTGTCCATCTCTTTGAAATCAGACATATTACCTTACTGCTCTCAGGCTTGTGAATAGCATTTGTGAGCATTGAGAGGCACAGGTATCAGGAAATTTTTCATTTTTCACACTGTCGTTACAGGAGCAAGGTTTCAAAGGCAGAAACAGTCCAAGAGCTTCACAAGCCTCATACAAGTCCAGCCACCCATCAACAACAATCAACCTCTCTGCAAAAATTCATCTTTTCCCCGTTCTTGTTCCCTCAAGTTACAAAGCAAAGTATTCAATGAGTGCATTGTCAGGGCAGGTGACTGGAGAGAGGCTGCTGCACCCAAACCCTCTGAGAAGACATTGCAGCCCTTCCTAATTCATTCCATCCTCCTTGTGTGACCCCAGCTGTGAGACTGCACCTATTCCATGCTGAGGCATGGTTAAAAAAAACCTCTTGTTCTGACGATCTTTATGAATTTTGTTGATTTGGMTAGAAAAAAAACATGTTTGCTCCTTTTTCTGGCTTCACCTAACAGTCTATGTGCTTCTTCAAGCTGGAACTGTCCCTTCTTCTACAACTGCAAAACACAAAGCACTTGTGAGAGTTTTCACTGAGAATTCATAAATCAATGCAAATAAGGCAAAACCAGCAAAAAACAGGAATTGTCTGATGCTTCTCTTAACCAGCTCCCTCTGTGGTACTACAGTGTGGTTACAGAAATGAAAGAGTTGCAGAAGCAGGACAGAAACCTTTCAGATCCAAYAAGCTCAGCTGGATATGGAAAATAAAAAACACAAGTATCCGCTCAGGAAAATAAGTCAACAACAGACGTGCAAAAAGAAAAAAGGAAACAAAATATCAATGAAAAAAGTGCTCCCATGTACCCTGGGACTCATCACGTTTCAGAAGGTTTTGCTGGCTGTATTAAACTATATTAAATAGGTTGGAGAATGACACATTTGAGGATACCTGGTGCAGTAAAGACTAATGGCAGATTTTGAGAACACAAAAAAGGTACTAAAAGGTAGCGTATTACTTTAGCTTGGAGGTGCCCCAGTATCCTACCCTGYATCAGAGCAAAAGGGAAATAATCACAACTATCTCTTTCAGGTCACTCTATAATTGGTTCTCTTTCAGAGGTTTTGTAGTTGCTAATCTACCTAGAGACTCAGGTGGAAAGGCAGTACATAATAATGTGATTAAAGATCATGTCAGCGTGTAGATGCCCAGAAGTGAAACTCTGAACACTTTCTGTCCCTGAACATACAAGTTTTAATATGATCTCTAGAGTTTCACTTCCTGATAGATTCAAGACATCACCAAATCCTTGGGATAGAACATTAGGATTCAAGTCCAAAAGAAGAGACCCCACATAATCAATTAACAGACACATCTGTCAAACTCTCCCCACATGTGCCATGAGCAGCTGGGCATCAATTGGCAGAACCTGRGTTTGCCTGTAGAGCAAGATGTGTCAGAATATAAAGCAGAAACATAAATCAGCTTGGTTATCATAGATTCATTGAATAGTTTTAKTTGGAAGAKATTTTAAAGAYCATCTTGTTCCACCCTTCCCTTCYCATGGACAGGGACACTTTTCACTASACCAGGTTGCTCCAAGCCMTGYCCAGTYTGGTCTTGAACATTCACAGGGATGGGGCATCCACAGCTTCTCTGGGAAACCTATGTCAGTGTCTCACCACCCACMTAGTGAAGAATTTCTTCCTTRTTTCTGATCTAAATACTCAGCATCCTACAGTTTCATAYTGGTGCYGACACACAGTCTCACCAAGTTTACATGGCAGAAAGAGAAATAGAGAAATACAGAAAGTGCAATTTATAGAACAGATCCTCCTCCTCATTTACAGATTAGCAAATTTTCTCTACTTAGCCACTATGTTCACACTTCACATAATTAACCTATTTCATTAAAAGAAGGAGTATTTTTGTTATGCAAAATAGGAACCCAGGTGCTGTAAGTTATGAAGATTTGCCCACAAAATCCTATTTTCAAATCCTGCTCAGGCGCATTTCCTAAACTAAACCCAATAATATTACTGATTGAAACAAAAYGACAAGGTGGGAAGAGGAGTGAAAAATACTGAGAACCAAGGACATCACCAAATGAATAATGTTTAATCCGTCTTAATGCTACCAGGAAAATTAAGTTTAAGCTGCACATTTAATTAGTCTGCTAATGCTGTTTGATGGGCCTCCTCGTAATGCCAAGACCACTGGGATCTTCTGTGTGTCCCCAAGAAACCKGAGATTTTTCATTATGTCTGCATCTATGGCAGAGATGTAGCTTTCCCATCCCTTCTCTAAGGCCTCAAGTCTATCAGTATTTACACATAATTCATGTGCYTTTTGCTTATTTGCAGGGAAATGGKCTGTGCTGTTCACAGAGAGTTTTCGTGTTGCTTCAGCCACGCTTGTGAAATCCTCACCTACTGCCAGGCCAGCTGAGTACTCACAGATTCCATAATGCTGGATGTGTTTGCCAGCTCTAGGAGTGCTGCTAGCAGAAATGTGTWTCCCTGGAATCTTAAAAATAATATCTGGGAGAATCTTAAAAATAACATCTGGGAGAACAGGTTCCTGGCAGGATGRGCAAAACACAGCTCAGGGGGTTATCATCCTCCGTGTTAATAATATGAGGAATCACTCCTGGTAGGGCTTTGGATTAGAAACACTCAGGAGTAGGTGGATGTAAACACCACAAAGTTATTCTGTTTCATTGATTAGCTTAAAGAATTTGTTTGTTAGAGATTGGATAAGGTCAGGAAGTCCAAAGGCTCCTTAAGACTCTGGTTAATGGGTTTTGAACAGCATCAGAGAACTTTAACCTTTCCTCACAGAGCTGGAGGCCAAACGAGGATCTCTAGCACTAATTAGGGAGGGTCRGATTTACTCCTAGCAACAGGATCCACCAACCAGCAGGTCAAATGACACCCTTCTGATTTAGGAAAAAAAGGCCAAAAAACAAACCAACAACAACAACAAAATACACACACACATACAAAACCAACAAACAACAATAACAACAACAACAAAGAAAAAAAACACAAAAAAAAAATTTAAAAAAAATTTAAACTTCAATGCTTAATCAATTTGATCCTTATGAATCCATTGGACATTAGCTCCTGGGACATTAATTTGTCCTTTAAGGAAACACACAGGATAATTCAGACAGGTCTGTTTGCAGCACTGTCTTTTTTTCRAGTTCAGAACAGCAACAGAAAATAACGAGTTTGTGTCCCATCCTCGTGGCACTGATTCTAGTCTGATCTCCAATAAAATGTTTTAATACAGCATCACAAAACCTGACAGCCTGTATTTTGCCCTGAATCAAGGAAGGCAACTGGGGATTACACACACWTTGAGACAAGTTAGTCTGATTATTCCTCCTCTGATTTTTCACTGAGAATGGTGACTGATTTTCAGCTCAATGGCAATTTTTTTTCCAGTAGAGAAACACCTAGTAATTGAGGAGAGATATGATATAAAGTGTACTCTTCCTTACACTAGACAAAGACACACATCCATGCACTCCAAAGTCAAAATAAATACATGTCTGTGACCAGGCTTATCAATATGRACAAGATTATTTTTACCAACTGCCTCATATGCCTTCAGTATTTCAATATGCAATCTGCAACAACAACTTGCATCTTATACAGCACCTTTTCCTCTTGGCACATCTCATAAATACTCTTTGCATCCAGCAGCGGGAAATATTTCAGTGCATGTGTTCTTGATTTATAAGTTTAATTAGAAACTTTTATGCTTTATACTGAAATACCCAGAGAACAGTTTGACTTGTCTGAACATAAACAACAGCATTAGAATTCCAAACACATCTTCCCCGTATCTTCATGCYAATGCCCACGATTTCTTGTGCAACCCTCAAAGAGAGTATTGCAAGGCACACAACAAAAAATTGGCATCATATCCACTGTTCTTACCTTCTAATTTATCTAGTTATTTCAGCACATGCCCAACATTGTGAAGAAGAATAACTTCTCTGAAGGCAGCACAAGAAACTTGTAAAAATTGTGCTATGGCAAGAACTTAGCACAGCATTTACAGACCTTCACAGATGGCACTGCCTTGTCCCCACAAATGTAATGCATTAACTTGCAAATAATCCTTTGATTTTAAGAGTGTCAAGTAAYGACCACAGGTTTTGGTCTCAACTTTGGTCAGCAAGCAAAGTAACAACATGTAATACTCCTGGAATTATGYAAAACTGAGGTGGCATCATTAACTTTAACTTATAATTAAAGAAACCAAGGCACAAGGCTTGACTGATATTCARCAGCAGCAGGAAAGCCAGGCACACAATTAACATTTTTGTGGCTGCTCACCCATTACAGAGTCAATGGAAATAGCAGGATCAAGCTCTGTTTAAAGGCATAAATAAAGAACGAGATGATTCTGTGTTTAAAACTCCAGAATAAGGGCTTGGAGCAGAAAAATTGAGATCCTGGCTCTGTCACAGACTTACTAAGAGATACTGAGTGTTTCATTTAGTCCTGTTATATTCGAGTCCACTTGTTGTAAAACAAGATTAAATACATTTTCTTCCTCACAAATGCAGAGCATCTCTCTGCTTCTTCAGTAGGTTTTCCCACACACATATTTGGTTTGGCAAAAATAATTTTTGCTGAAAAAAAGACTGATCAAAAATGTTCAGCCAGCCATAAACAGGGAAGGAACTTTCTCATTACAAGAGTTTATCAGAGTCTAAAAGGGTCTTGGTCTTTTCTGAGGATCTRCACAATACTGCAACAGAAACAAACTGCAATCTCAATAGAGGACAGATTAATCTCATTCAGAGCATCAGTGAAATGGAATGAACTCATTACCTTAAGAAATGAAGTGTTATTTCTAAATACAGTCTTTTGTTTAGACGCAGTAATGAGTCAGAAATGGCAGTGGCAGAAATTATAAAGAAAAGACATCCCACAAATTATTCTGCCCTCTGATCTGGATGGTCTCGTATTTGCAGAAAAGGTTAATCACAGGAATAAGGACTGCACTCCAGAACCCTCAAATTCTGGCAGGAATTCCACCTGTTTCATGTCACCAACTCTCTCTGTAACAATTGCACCACTGAATATTTGTGCCTTGAGAAGGATCACCATTAACAAGGGCCTTTTCAATATTCCCAAAGGACAGGAGACCGGAGTACCTTGCAATCCCCTGCTCCCTTTTAAAGTGGAGAAACTTAGTGTAAGAAAGGCTCAATATAAGCATTTCCAGGGCAGCTCTGACTCTTGCCTCTCACCACACACTGACACAGCAAATCTTCCCAGATCCTCTGTGCCGATGCTGTAGCAGAAGAGAATCYCTTTTCCTGTGAAAAAGAACAAAGGGCACTGACTGTGGCAGCATGTCAGCAGCAAGGAGCACTGGGGAACAAGAAAATCCAGACCTGAACTCTCCTCAAAGAGCCAGGACTCTGAGTCCAACATAATCCATGGTTTTACCAGAAAACTTTGATAAGGTGGTTAATTATTGGCTGAGTAACCCCTTGCTATCCCTAAAATCAATGACCTCTCCTTCTGTATCGATTAAAACAACCCGTTGCTATTTTCTCACGATCCTGGTTGTCAACAGCCCTGTTAGATGCTCTCTCTGTGAGCAGATTATTCTCCTTTGGCTTTTGCAAGTGCAACTCATAAGCAGAGGATCAGTCAGTAGGAAGTTTTCTTTTTAGTTTTCTTTCTCCTCTCCACAGCCTCTGCTCATTGAAATTRTTGACTGACAGACCAAAGTGAAGCTACCTTAACTTTGTACACTTAGCACCTAAGTAATCTGAAAGCTATAATGTAGTGTTTTCTCACATAAAAAAAAAAAATGCACCCTGATGCGTTTCACCCTTTATTTGTAAATCAATGAATTAATTATTGAGACAATAATCTCAGCTTCATAACAATAACTGGAGGGTGCCCAYGGAAACAAAAGCACAAAGCAACTTTTTTACTCCTCTAAAGTACTCCCCTGATACAACCTCTGAGGTCTTGTGTTTTGTTATTCTGTTTATAAAYCTTTCACCAATCATCTGAATTGGGACATGTGGTACTGGGACTACCAGGATTGTATCCCAAGAATACAGATCAGGGATACAAAGAGGTTTTCTGGGTCCAAGAAAACAACATTGGAGAGTTGGTTAAACATCTTCTTAACTAAGTTTTGGAGGTGAAAAACATTTTGAGTTGAACAAATTCACAAAGAACTTCTTTGTRAACACGGAAATTTAGGAGGTTTCAATGAAAAGTTAGCAGCAAAGAAATTGAAATTCCCTTCCGTATCAGCTCCCAGAAAACACAAACAACCCTAACTCATCCTACATTTTGGCAGGGTAAGAAAAGAAGACATTTCTAAAGATGAAGTCCAGGAATACATGAGGTCCAAGAATACATAAGGAAGCAGGAGTACTTGTGACACAAACATAGCATGGGCTACCAAATGGCAGGCAATATTTTGGGAACACCCCACTCCCACACACTCCTACAAGGTCTAAAAGCACAGGRAAAAAAAGAAAGTGTGAAGGAACTCAAAGCTAACCAAGAAAAATCACTGTCAGAACCAAGAAAAAGTTCTCTCCCAGTCTATAATGTGTTAACCCTGAAGCCAGCAGACACACGGACCTCCTGCCTGCGAGTCAGGCTCTGTGAATAAAGCCAGTCCTACACATGGCTCTGATGCTATGGGGGATTTTGAAAGAAAATAAAAGAAACAAGTTCGAAGCATGAGACTGTCACCACAGTTCATTCTTGCATCTCTTTTAAATTGCTCTTAATCATCACAAASTCATAAAACTGTCCCTTCAAAGTGSAAGGTGTCACAGAGCTGAAGCTGAGGGACATGCTGATGCCGATGAGCAGGGAAGCAGACCTATGTCTGGATTGCTTTAATTTTGTGGTTTAGTGTCAAATGCTGAAACGTTCTCTAATGCTCTTGCATATTTAATTTCCCTTGTTCTTTTCAAACACTAACAAATGTGGCTGCTTGCATTGCCAAAATGCTGCAAATTAAAACAATATACAGAGCTGAAATGTGACCTTGAACTGTTGTTAGATCACAGCCCTGCTTACACGAGGAGAACCAGCAAGGGTGCTCTTCTCCCACTGCAGTCCCTCCTCATGGCACGTTATGAGTTATTCCAACATGACAGTCTTGCAGCATAAAGTCCATTGAAATCATGGCACAGTCCAAACTTCCCRTCCATTGCAATGGGAGTTTGTCTAGTAAAAATAATTAGACCTGCAGGGAACTGTTCCAGAGTCTTGCCAACACCAGTGAACAAAACCCTCAAAGCCTACCAGTTTTAGCTCAGAAGTTCACTGATGTTCTCCCAGTAGGATCGCTCTTCATCATGAAAACTGAATGTACCACTGATATTTTGTGTGATGAAGCCCAAGGCCTAATGAAAGGCATTTAAATCTGTGCCAGCRAAGAGGAAATTCAGACTTCTGAAAAGCAAAGAGATGTCTGAGCAGCTGGAAATACTCAGTACRATCCTCCAGCTGAACACAACTGTGCTGGCAGACAGGAGGAAAACTCAGGAAGAAAGTGCAGGGCTTGCTCTTACACACCACTCCATGGACTACCCTCTTAAGGGTTTCCCCCTGCCAAAAAAAATAGGAGAGGAGACAGAAGGGAGAGATCAAGAACACCACATGAGAAAAAACAGCCCAGAGCAAAGTCTCAGCATTAGCCATGGTCCAACACAAATGAAATGCAGCAGTTTTACTACAGGACATGCGGCTGGTGTCCTTCACAAATCCTTCCAATGATGGAACCGGATTATCCGGCTATCTTCTGCACAGAGAAATATGAAGAACAGGATACATGAGGGGAATGGTAATGCTTGGCCAATTAATCCATAGAGGAAATGCACTTACTTAAGGTAGAAAAGATTTCTGGTTTTGTATCTGTGTGACTACAGCTGACTTCAAATTGGAGGAGAGAGATGGGTCAGGATGAAGAGCCAGTTTTCACAAGAGCAGACCAAAGGGGCTCAGCTTGCTTGGGYTGGCAAAATAGCTGGTGAAAGGGGAAAGGCTGCTCTCTACAAATCTRTCTTGAGGATAAACACCAGAAGACAAAAGAACTATTTGACTTAATGGCCAATACTGGCACCAGAACAAATGAATATAAATTGGCCATGAATACATTTAGGTTGGAAATTAAAAGAGGTTTCCTAATCACCACAGCAATTAAGGTCTGAAACAGCCTGTCAGTGGGAACAGCAGAGCAGAATAAGTTTGGCTGCTTTTAAGACAAAACTCAATGCCTTCTGAAGAGCTCAGAGTGGTGCCTGGCCTTGGGAACAGAGCTCTGAAGGCAGAGCACATTGGTCTATGGTTATTTGTGGTCACAACAGTAGGTACTTCACATCCAACCTGCCCAGGGACACTAAGTCTGTTTTATTCTGCACAAGATAAGCAATGACCTTGGTCCATACAGGTGTTTATGGCACCAAAATCCCCCCAGCTGCAATAAGAAGTGAACCTGTAAGGACCCTGTAAGAAGTGTGGACCCTGAGCGCTTCTGCAAGCCTGGCACTTGCACAAGGAAGGGGGGTTTCACCCACAGTCCTTATCCATGTATTTCACTCGATTCAGTAGCTTTAAAATTCCAGTCATTGTCATCCATCAAGACCTCTGAGAGAGTACAAACTGACTTTCTCTGTGACACAGCACAAAACCTATCCAGCCCCTTACTGACAGGGATCTGCCTAATTTTATAGCCCCTCATGGATTACTGAGGGAATATCTGATCTCTTTGAAGTCAATAGCAGTGTTGCATCGGCTGCAGTAGGACTGGGACTGAACTTGGCTGTCTCCTGCTGGTTTGTGCAGCCCAGAAATGGAGAAGTGACAGGTGGCAATTTGATTAAGAGCACTGGTATGAGCTGAGCAGGGCCAGGACAGCCAGGACAGAACCAGCAGAGGGGAGCAGCTGGTGGATGCTGATCCTRCTTGGAGAGAGCTCCTCAAATCAAAGACCACAACACCAGAGACAATTTGTTATCCTTGGACAAATGTACCCAGGATTTGGCAATGGGCTGGGACTCCCTGAGTGTCCAGCCACATGGCAAGGGACTTGTGTGCAGGAATTAGTGGGAGAAGGTCATCRTGCAAGAGGTTAGAATACAAAATCAGGTGATTAATTGGCTGGTCTGTTCTGTGAAATATAACATTTTCCCACATTATTTTTTTAAGCTTATTTACATTTTAAATGTCTTYAAAAATATATAGATCATGTATTCCTTAATGGAAAGCCATTTAAATGTATCTCCTCTGATGATATGCAGAAAGAACAATTACGAAAGCAAACGCATCTGTAGGTTTTGTTTTCTTATTATTGGTGGTTGAATTTGGATTTGTATTGTTTACTTGAAATTTAAAATGTTGTTTTTTCAGTACACTACGGGAGACCACAGATTGCAGGTTAACCTGTCTCATTTGAAACARACTGAAAGTCTGAATCACACCCAACCAATCCCTAATTAGTTCAGTGAGACAGATGGGTCAACCCAGCCATTCTTGCCAAGACAGTGGAGGGTTATCATTAACTGTGGAAGGCTGTGAGGGAAAAAAAAACAAAACACATGAAGCATCGAGTGTATCTCAACCAACATCATGGAGAGGAAAACTTCATTGGAGAATCTGAAGATCAGAAGGAGCCACTGAGTCAGGTCTGCAGTTAGTCTTTCCATCTAGAGGCATCAAAGGTCAAAAACTATCAGCAGGGCTTGACCAGAATGCTCTGAGAAACCAGAAGTCAACGCTCCATTTATCAGATATCCTTAGAGTGACTTTTCACAAGCTTACCCTTGACAGTGAAGCCAGATTCAAATGTCACTACCACTTACCTACATTTCAGGTGAGGTGGACATAGGCAATATTGCTCAGCCTGGACAAAAAAAATACTCAGGAGAAAGGAGAATCTTGTCAATGTGTATAAATACCTTTCAGGGAAGAATAGAGATGACAGAGCTAGCTAAACCTCAGTGATGCCCAGTAAAGAGGCAACAGGCACAAAGTGAAACACAAGAAACTCCCCAAAAAATCAAAAATTAATTTCAAGGGCAATTGAATATCAGAACCAGCTGTCCAGAGCAGTTGTGGAGTCTCCRTTCTTGGARGTGTTCAATCCTAACTGGATACAGCACTGAGACAACTCCTCTAGCTCAAACAGTGCAAAAGCCTTGAACAAGACAATTTCCAGAGGTCACTTCCAGCCTCGATGATCCTACAATGCTCCTCCAGAAACCACTGCTGTCCAGCTGTACAGCACAGCTCTTTTGGGTTGATTTTGAGTCATAGTGGCTCACCTGTTCTTTTTCCACTGTTGTCAAAATAGACATTTTGACACAAGAGAAGGAGCCTGTGAAACCTGTGTGATACAAGCAGGAGGCAGGAGCACACAGCAGCCTTGAGGAGGATAAACAAGGAGCACCTCTTATCACAGCTTTGTCAGTCAAGAGYCTCTTGGAAAAAGAAGGCCCTTGATGTTACATCTTCCAGGAAGAGCTGCTGTAATCATCTCACTGCAATGTCAAGAGTGCACAGAAAGGTTTCATACCCTACATCTACTTGATTTCAGCGTGGAAACAACAGCAGCTTGATGCCTCCCGTTCTGAGGGTCTTCCTGAGACTCTCATTAGGTAATGATCAGCCCTCAAGAGCAGTCAGAAACCTCRGACAAATCTGGTCCTTCACCTCTCTCTACTTCAGCTGTTTCTCTGTAGAATGTGTCCCATTGCTTTGCCTGCCCCAGCAGCTCTAAAAGATGAGCCTGTCCTTTGCACTGGCCAGAAYGGATCTGACATCCAGGAATTGTTACATGTAAAAAGCCTTTTCTCCCCTTCCTTCTTCCTGAGCAAAAGCGTGCCTGACTGACTTCACTGCCTGATGACTCAAGAGAAGTTTGTTCATGAATGCAAAAAGAATTTGCCAATTTTTCCTATTAAAAAAAAACCCCATGAGACCTGAATAATTAATAACCTACCAGTGAAAAATTGACCCTAATTACCAAAGCAATCCCCAAAAAAAAGTTAATTGCTTGGCCTATGTTCCTCCCTCAATGGAATGACTGTATTGACAAACCTCATAYAGCAAGAAAAATCTGGTGGCCACAAAATACACTTGTTACAAATGGATCAATAGCAATTATGAAGTTTTCTTGCATTTCTGAAACTGCTTCAGGCTTCAATCTATCTTAAAACAATATCATACATTTTTGTCCAGGTACATTTTCTCCCTTTTTTTGCTTCAGAGATGAAGATGATTCGTATTTTGCAGGTGACAAAATAAACATGGTGAAAATTTTGAAACTGTTTTAAACAAAGGAAGTCATTATCAAGCATTGGCAAAAGCATTCAGCTAAATTGCACTCATGGTTGAAATTAATTTTCTGAAGCAAATTCTGAAAGAGGTAGAAKCCAACAATCAATAATCTCTTAATGAGGTGCAAGAAAAACATGTGTAGACATGACAGGTTTTGATGGCTAATGAGCTTCAGAGGAAGAACATTGTTCAGAGGAAAACTCTGAAAGGCACAGAAAATTGATTAATTGCCAGACCAAGATACTGCAGGAAGGCATTTGGAAATTCAGCAGCCCTCAGACCTCATATCATTTACACCTCCTATGCGACGTGTTAACTTTGGAAAACATTATAGCTCAAGGGTGTTGTTTTTCTACCCCCCTCTACCGAGTTGCTAACTCATGATCAATCTGCTTGGTGTGATTTTTTTGCCTCAGAAACAAAGTTACCTGGTAAAACTTGCCCATATTTTTCACAGGGTTGAATAACTGAATGCAAAAGACAGGCCATGGGGGGTCCTGTTTTCCTTTTGTGTTAATAGCTGCTCCTCTGGATGTAAGACATAACTAGGCTAACAGACATTTTGGTCTCCTGTCACTGCTCACGAGTGTCAGCAACACAACATAAAAGAGTTCACATTTACAAAAAAAAAAAAAAAAAAAAAAAAAAAAAAAAAAAAAAAAAAAAAAAAAAAAAATAAAAAAAAAAAAAAAAAAAAAAAAAAAAAAAAACAATGATCAAAAGAGCATGACCTATTTTCCTGCAGTTAAACACCTTCTTTTAAGGTGCAGAACTAAGCTCTGCTCTTATTTCCTGTCAGCAACAAAGACACAGCTCACGTAGGTGGGAATGCAGGATCCCAACAGCGGGAACATGGAACCCCAGCCTGGGAAAATTGATGCCTTCTTCATCTGGGTCTTGGTCTTGAGGAATCCCCTGAGGCCAGCAGGAAAGTCTGGAGCAAGCCTTAGCCACTGTAGAGGATGATCAATTCAGGGAACATTCAAACAAACCGGACAAAAAAGTCATTAGGATTAATGGCTGCATCCTTGAATGCTGGGGACCAATGTCACTGCGAGGACACTCCCAAAATTCATGGGGAAATGGGAGCTTCCTGCAGGCTGGGTGGAAGCAAATGTTGCTCCTACCTTCAAGGACGGCAAGGAAGAGTTTCCMGGGAACYACAGGCCCATCAGTCTTCCCTGATGCCTGGAGCAAATCCTTCTGGAAACCATTTCCAAGTAWGCGAGGGGGAAAAGGGTGATTTGGAGTAGTCAGCATGGATTTAGGAAGGGTAAATCATGCCTGACCAACCYGATAGCCTTTTGCAATGAGATGATAGGCTTGATGGATGAGGAAGAGCAGTGGGTGTTGTTTATTTTGACTTCACTAAGGCTTTTGCCTTAATTTGTCTGCCATAACATCTTCCTAGACAAATTGATGAAGTACAGACTCGATAAAAGAGCTGTGAGGTGAACAGAAAACTCCCAAATAGCAGAGATTATGCCCCACGTGCCCCCTTCCATTCCAACAAAACCACTAATACAGCCAACATGCATTTTGTTTTTCTAACCTGAGGTGTGACCACCCAGAATCAGGAGATAAGTAAGCAGCTTACTTTTTTTTTTTTTTTCTTACATGGAGTAAAATGTATTTTCACAGAATGCACAACAAGTATCTTTCTACAATAAATAAACATATTTCATCGAGGGTTAAAACATACTCAAGGAGCAAAACACACTGAGGCTTCACTAATTATATGGGCAAAATAAGGAATTACAAATATAGTTCAAGGAAATAAAAAATTAAGATAATTTTTAAGTCCAAAATGGATGAGTTCAAAGTCAGCTGTAATCACCTGCAAACTCTTTGCCTGAATGCTGACTGGATTGGGAGATCAGAAGTGATCCCACTGTCTTAGATGATGATGACCTTRTCTTACTTCCAATTCCTCTTTTTTGTGAGCAATCTGTGCCTCAAGGTCTTTAATAAGGGGACAGATGGTTATTTCTGCAGACGTGTCCTCTCACACATAAGGCAGAGACTAGAAGACAAATATCTCCTCGCCAACAGCACAAGACATAATAAAGAGCAGAGGAGACAAATTATCCTGTTTACATGGCCGCTCAAATACTGACCACTCCTGTAGAGYTGCTGTATGATTAACAGCAAGTTATAAATGGGGTAAACTCATCTGAGAACCTCATCTGATCCCAGAGACAAACAGCAGCTACCAGCACATCTCGACATTGATCCAGGTGTAAAATGGCCCTTCAGGGGTGCAGGCAAGAGAAAAAGGCAGAARCTTCAAGAATCCCATCTCCACTGATAAATAGGGTAACACCAATTACGTCAGCTCGATCCCTGTACTCATTCTTTTTTCATTTGCTGCCTAGCAAGACAATCATCTCTTCAAGGTGATTCTCTCTCACTGCCAACATGATTAGGAGATTGTTCTTGTTTAAAGCCTCTAGCTGTCATTTTTATTTTTAAAAAATAGTTTAGGTTAAACACTCCCAGAGCRCTGCAACTTAACCCTTGGGCACCTCAGGACCCAAAGTGCCCATATGTATATGTGTGTGTTAATAAAGTTAGCTTAACTTTTGGGATATAAAATCAGCAGTTTGGGGCATTACTGGAACTGTCCAAGCTTTTATGTTGTGGAGCAGATTGACATCATCTCATTTGCCCACAAATCAGATGTTTCTCAGCCTAACTCACRCCTGTAGAGCCCAGTGCCCCTCCAGCTGTATTTCTCAGACAGACAGACAAGATTTATAGCAGCACAGAACACCTCAGGAGAGGGCTCAAAAAGTCACTGAACAAAAGCAGATAGTCCCACACACATGGGCAGGGGGTGCAGACAAAAAGGGGCAAATGAAAATTCAGGCAACAGTGTAAAAAACAACTTGTGAATTTAATTATAGGGGTTGTGATTGTATGAAAGAATTCTTCAATTGAAAAAGCATTTGAGAAATAAACCAAAGGACAGACCTGCACCAGGCCCTGACAAAAAACATGAAAGTCCAAGCTCTCCAGCTTTAACTTCTAAATTAGTGATAAATGTGTTTGGCTGGAATGCAGGAAGACAGGATTTTAATTCCTCTTCTTTCCCAGAGGCTGGACTTCTTCTGTCTCTTATCAAAGAATCTCTTATCAAAGCTCAGTTACAAAAATACAGCAACACAGCTTGCAACTCATATCTCCTTCATCTAAATGTGCAGACATGCAGCAGGGCCATCTGTCCACAGACAAGGTCAAACAAYGAGAAAGAATAAAGTCTCTTGGAAGCACAAAACCTCACATACCCTTGCTTGGTCCCTCAAGTAGGAACATGACAGAAGAGAGGGGACAAGGCTGGAATCCAGCCAAAGTCAGAAACTCCTGCCTCTCATAAAGGTATTGCAAAACAGCTTGCTAAGGAGTCTGAAAGATGTTACAGTCCTGCAAGTCCCCTGACCACAAATCTGAAGAGTAATTCTCTATTGCAATGCAATTATTCCCCTATATTAAACCAAGAGCTCTAAGAAAAGGAACCCRGTACCTCCTGTCTTAGAAGAAATGCCAAACCTAGTGGGGTCCAAGTGGGAAATGAGAGTTCTCCATCCCCCAGCTAGAGAGGTGATTTGAACAACTCAGACCAAGGTCACAGGACTTTTACAGAACAGGGGGTGAGGGAAGGAGAAAACAGAATAACACATCTGATCAGAATAACACATCTGATCCCTGCTTTGAGAGAACAGCAGCTGAACCTCCCCAGACTCCAGGAGAGAGTGATGACAGTGATCCCCACATGGGGAGACATCACTGAAATTTAGGCACCACAGCACCGAGTCCTTGTGCTCATCAAGCCTTCAGACTCTGATTCAAGACTTAACGAGTCAGTGTAGTCACACTGATTCCAGTGAGCTGATTAAGTCTAGAGTACTCATAAGCTTTACTGTGACCTAATCCCCATTAGAGCTGTAATTGTACAGATTGATTTATCATTTGATACTGAAATTGGTTAGACTCCAAGCAATAAACTCTTTCTGACGGGGTTTTTTTTTTTTTTTTTTTTTTTTTTTTTTTTTTTTTTTTTTTTTTAAAAACAAAATAAACCTATGTTGTTTCATAAAAGTTAACCTTTTGGAGGAACACGCAATTCTACCAAAAAATTTACAGAAGAAAATTATTTCAACGGCATTTTAACTGTCAAAATGTTTGTCAGAATGGAAGTTCAGCACTTTTTCATATACTTACACTACACTTACACTGTGAAGTTAAATTTAAAAGGCTACGTCTTCTCAGAAACAGAAATTGCAGCTCCTGGCAGTTCTATTCCCAGGAGCTGCTGTAACCCCCTGCTGTGTCKGTGCTTCATGCTCTCTTCCCTGTCTGGTCCACAGAGGAGGAGAGTCTGCTGAAGCTGCCAAAAAGAAACTTTTGCCAGAAGTCCCACCTCCTCAAAAGTTGTTCCRTAAGCACTGGAACTGTTGAAACCTGTTTTCCTATGAATTGGTGTCCTGCAGCCAGAATCTTCTGAGCCTAACAAGGTGCTGGACCTTCCCTCTCAAGGTTTTTCTATATCTGGGGTATATATATATATATTATTCTAGTCTTTACCCATGTGAATTCCTTCCCACCCAACAGGAGATGGAGCTGACCTTCCCTCCCYGTCCACTCTCAGGAAAACATCAGGATGCAAATTCCCATCTCTGTCAAACTCAGCTACAGGAGACCAGCAGATTTAGAAGTCATGAGAGTGCACAGGCAGGTGCATRCACACACACACACAAACATCCCCCCTGCGCTCACAAGCCTGCCTTCCTAAGGAAACCAGCCTAAAAATAACCAGCTGTGGTTGCAGAGTGAGCTGTGCCTCTGCTCCTTGTCAGTATGCATTAGAGCACTTCTTAATTTCACATTTCCATGGCTTGTCTCAAAAGAAAACCTGGTATTTCTCCTGTGATCTTTTCCTAGCTTCTTTATATTTTTACCACTCTGTATTCATACTGTTTTCCGTGTCAGAGCAGTCCCAAGACTGCAATACAGGCTTAGACATTCTGCATTAAACTTCTTTGCTTAAAGTACTTCATAAGACATGAATTTTAATAATTGTTAAAACAGTACATTTTATTTTTAACCYGCAATGTAGCTCACTTTATATGCAACTCAGGCAGAAATCTACAAAAGGTAATTTAGCTGTTAACTGGCACAGTCTATATATGCCAGCAAAAATGCACTGTCACTAAAAACCACTATATTTAGTAACTCTGCAGCAGAAGGAGTTAAAAGAACTCTTTTCTCCCCCTCACAGAAACCATTTCTGTAGATTCRATCTGGTAAATGCAAAGTAACACATGCTAAACACTCCTGTGCAAGTACTTCTGGTCTTATATTTTATTTTATTTTAATGTTTATATAGTAATATTGGAGATCTTCTGTATGGTCTTGGATTGAAAGCCACAATGAAAAGTTTGCATGTGTTCTTTCTCCACTCTCTGCTTTTAGCTGGCCACCCTACCCTTCTCTCCAGCACTGAGTTATTCGTGTTTCTCTGACAGCATGAGCCTCACAAAAAGTGCCCTTTTTTATTATTTTTTGTCTTTCCATACAGTAATAGTTCTTCATCATCACAGAAATCCAATATAAGCTACTTATTTTCAACACATTTTGTAACGCAGAACCTTTGCTCACAAGACAGACTTCTGGAAAAATAATAATCCTGCATAATACATCTAAATCCCTCCTGATCAGTAGTATATTCCCGAATAATTTCCTTGATTCGGCCAAGTTTCCACTCAGAGGCACAAAATCTGGAGGGGAGAAAGCTGAGCYGTCCAGGTGGCACAGACAGCATTCCACATCATTCCAGCAGCTCAGGAACTCCTGCTTCTCCTCACTGTCTCGAGTTCAGGGGAGGGACATGGACAGGAGCAGAACTGCAGTGTTTGCTGAGCATCAGATCCCCTTTACAGCAAACCAGAGCCCCAAATATTTAGCACATCACAAGGGAAAGCTCAAACACAGAGCCCCAAGAAAGAAAATGGTGCAGCTCCAGCACCRAAGCACAGTGTTTTTGTTTATGTTTGCCAGAGCTTTCAACTGTTTATCAGAATGGCAACAGATGGCACAARGCAAACGCACGCACTTTTTCACAGTTTCCTACAAAACGAACAGATGTCTTCATTACATGCTACATGACCGCGTTTAACAAAATGTGACAAGAAGCAGAGGTAGAGAAAAATGGCATATCCCTTTCCTAACCTGAATTGCCTCTTGGCACAGATTTGAGTTGTGCCTGAGCATGGGACTGAATGCACAAGAGAGAACTCAGAGCAGTTTTCACTTGTCTCAAATCCGTGCGTGGGAAACAGGAGCGGGGACTTTGGGGTGGTTTGATCCCGAGGGAAACGTGGCAAGATCGGGACAGGAGATGTCATCATCTCTCCTTATGTTTTCAGAGGATGGCAATGTTCACCTGCATGAAGGGAGCCTCTCCAGAGAGCCCATGTGAGGCTTGGCACTTTTTTTCTCTGCCAAAAAGGACATTTTAGCTGCAGTCCAGAACTCCTGGGGCCACAGACAGCCCAAGAACTTCCAGACCCTCAGCAAGAAGACACAGCAGATCTAAACAGCCAAAGTGCTAAAAGTTTCTCTAGTGATGTGAGTGAGTAGAGCACCATCAACAAAATAAATCTGTTCTCAAAGCAAGGCCCTCGTTGGGTTAAATCCAGCCTGTCTCTGCTCATCTGAAGGGCTCAGCAATTTCAGGAAATGCTTGTCTTGCCACACAAGGAAAGATAAGAGCGTGAAGACTTGCTCTGTGCTGGAGATCGATGTTTTCAGCATTCATTTTTGCTAACTGCTGCTCCAGAAAYCAGACAGACTTTATTTTATTTTATTTTGTATTCAAATCAGCTAAAGAAGAAATGGAGAGAAGTGTTCAGGTTTGGTGRGCAATGGGTGCTTGGCATCCGCTCACTCAGGTGTTCTGTAACTAKCCACGATTCCTAGCACAGACTCAATCAGAGTAAAATCACAGCTGATGGGAAAATTCTACAATAGGGCAGCAGGTATCMATATATTTTATTTTGTTTCTGCTGAAGGACACAAGGCCAACCATTTCAGACTGCTCTCCCAGTCTGAGCACAGACATAACTCATTTACCCATGTGCACTTTTGACTGTAAAGGCAGAGACACAAGCAGAAAGGTCTCCAGCAAAGCACAGCCCTGGACATATTCCTTCTTCCAGTGGAAGCTTTGAATTGCTTCAATGCAGAACAGTATTCCAGCCTCTTAAAGAASATTTTGTAATTTATTATGAAGGCTCTTCGCAATAAAACCAAAATCTGTCTCCAAGCCAGACTGTCACAACACAGTGGGAGGGCAAACCCATAGTGAACAGAACAGACTTTACAGGCACTTCTCTTTGCCCACAATGTACATGGTTACAAAGAAAGAGACTCAATCCTGCCCCTCTTCCCAGAGCTTCTCCAAATAAGCCAGCACAGTGGAAATTTTCATATTGTAACATGCTAAATCAGGTAGTCAGGGTTTTGTCAGGCACCAGATGTGCCAGTGAGGCAAATTCTCTCTCCAACACTATCAGAATCCCCTAGTCCTGCTGAGCAAACCTCAGAAMTGGCTGCCTTCCTCTCTGCCCCTTTAAGAGCTGTACAGTCCCAAGGAAGGGCTTTAAACAGTCAAGATAACAGGATATAAATAAACATTGGCAGACTCCCTTTTTGGGAGRTGCCATTTGCCAGCCCAGGAGACAAAAGCCCAGGATTTCCTCCAGCTCATCTCAAAGTTCCTGAGATATCTGCAGATTTGTCCATCTAGACACAGGCTGTTGGCCTGTGGTGGGCTTCACAAAATCACAATCCAACATGAGAGAGAAGGCTCCAGAGTTCAGCACACTAAAATATCAGATAAAAGTAGGGATCAGCTGCAGATTATTCATCAACACCCATTGCATCAAGGAGCTGCTGGTCAGGCTGGTTGACACAGCCTGGCACAGTGACACTGAGTGTGTCACAGTGACACTGAGCTGTGCTGTGCACCTCACTCACACCCAGGGCTGGGACAAAGGTGGACACAAGTGCCTTCTGAGTGCCTGGAGTCCCCAGAGCAGCCATCTGCTTTTTGCTCTTCATGTTACCCTGCCAGAGGCAAAACTGACCACAAATGTCCCTGGGAAAATATTTTCCCCCTCAGTCACAGAGGGTTTTATGTAATGCAATCCTCTTCTACACACCCATGGCTGGCGCCCCTGGAACAACAGGGACAGCCTTTGCTGCTGGTACAGTTCTCTCACATAAAATGAAATATCTAAAATCTTCCCATTCCCAGCACCAGGAATGACAGCCCAGGTAAATCCTTTGGTTTTCATTAACTTGTGTTCAGCCCAGCAAAACTCCATTCCTAGTTAGGAAGACTCCAACCAGACTTCTCCTTCAGAATACCATTTTCAGGAGTTGTTCCTGTGYTGATGGGAGGCCATAGCAGATTTCCCAAGGATTTCAGCAGAGAAAAWCAGTCCCTCTGGCAGCAGGAAAAACAGAATGTAATTGCAGGATGACTACCATCCCCTGAGGAGAGAAAAAAATATCAGGATGCAGCAGAGCAGGAATTCTCCCAAGGAGCAAGGAAGAAAACATTTGTCGTGCTTTTGGGCAGCAGCACTCTCACCATTCTTTCARCCATTTTATGGCTTTAATGACTGGCTTCTCATTGTCTCAGCAGCCTGCAGAATTTTCTCCTCCCTTCCCCTCATGTCCACTTTGAAGATTTCATCTGCAGCTGCTCACAGAAGCATTGTCCTTCTGGAAGGCAGTCACTGCTAAACCCAAAGTTTCTTGTGGAGCTCCTGTTCTTAGCAAACTGCCTCTCACAAGCCTTATGTTCMTCACCAGCTCTCTGGGCCTCCTCCTAGTGGCATCTGGCAGCCCCTCCAGCGATCAGAGATCACACAGGGTCTCATTAGCAGCGCAAGGCATTCACAGCGGGGGCTCTGTGCATCAGTTGCAGAGATGTCCTGAGTATTTATGTCCTGAAAGAAAGTGTAAAAATACAGGCAGTGGTGACACAGAGCACTTCTTGCACATGGCTCTA
Source organism: Malurus melanocephalus (assembly GCF_030028575.1). Lineage (NCBI taxonomy): Eukaryota > Metazoa > Chordata > Aves > Passeriformes > Maluridae > Malurus > Malurus melanocephalus. Next base: position 332,770 of record NW_026623515.1, on the reverse strand, counting down.
AAATCCACAGCAACAGTCTCACAAAAAGGGAGGAATCCAAATCTATCCTATGGTTCAAAGCATTTTGATGTGTTTGTGAGCACCTTTAATTCAACCCTCAAAAGTGTTCTTAGTGCACATAGCACCGCACAGGATGTTGAAAGTTCAACTGTTTTCCACAACATTCAAAGATTAAAAGTCTTCTTTCCAGTGAAAGGGGACAGGGGGGTTCAAACTGRATGATCTTTAAGGTTCCTTTCCACCCAAATGATTCTGTAATTCTATGAAAAACCAAATATAGCAGAGGCTTCAAATGTCAATATCAAGTGGGTGATTTCTGCACATGCCTAAAACTGTGGCTTGGGTGTCCTTCCCACCCAGCCCAGAAGTTCCTCGTGCACCTTTTTATCTCAGCCAAGCGTTTATTGGAGGCTCTGCCTTCATGTTGGCTTCTTTGAGGAGACACAAAGGTCAATACATTGCAAATCACGTTTTTCAGGCTAAAAAACTACTGATTAAAATATTCGCTTCAGAACAGGACTTCTAGGTTTGGGGTTCTCTACAGCCTGAGAGTACAAGCTCAGTTCTTTGTTGTAATTGAGTCTCTCTTCCATTAAGCTGCTGGTGGAGCTATCTACATCCTACCTATCTTGCCAGAACTCACAAGAACAGCAAACAGGACCAAACTAGAAGCCTGGAAGCACAAAAAGCTGTGASAGAGGAGCCCTGCCATCCCTGACATCATTCATACCATCTGCAAAGGGACCCTTTGATGCTCAGATTACACTTCTTCAGCACTAGAAGTTGTCTTTGCTGCTACTTTAAAGCAATTTATCTGCACAACTGCACACATTCTGACAGATYCATTGAAGAAAATATGTGTAATCTGGCTTTTGCTACAGCATTTTCCCCAATACACAGGAGGGGAAGGGTCTCAATATCTCATTGGTAGAAAAATTAGAAGGCTGAATAGGTTAAATTATCCAGACATACAACACTCTCTCCAAAKGAAGACCACCAAGAGCATCCTGAAGCCAAATTTCTCCTCCAGAAATTCAACCCTAAACTCCAACTCTGCTTTCTCCAAAAATACTCTCCCCTGTGAGTTATCACCAGCTATAGAGAGTGAGAAAAGACCATCCACAATTTGTTACATCTTTTGCTCAAAGATCACTGCATAATGAAGGGAGAGACCAACTCAGACAGCAGGTCTTCCGTAAACTGAGCATTTGCTTACACACCAGAAAAGGAGCTCATAAGACTATGTTTAACACCATCTGGGGATCCTTCCATACTCTATTACCATCAATAATAACAGAAGCCTGGCTACAGACTGTTGTGCTCTGTGACAGCTAAATATATCAGGCCTAATTAGATAACACAGGCCAAAAAGCAGAAATCTGCAAACACAAGGGAATGCAACCACAAGGGCCAGGAAGATGAAATAACCCTGTGAATTAAGGGCAGGGATGAACCTGGATTGAAATCACCAGTCTCAACACCACAACTGAAATTTAGGAAAGGTCAGCTCTAAATAAGGAGCCTGGTTTGAGCTGCACAGCTGGGGTCTCTCTGTGGCTCCAAGCAGAGAGCAGGCTCCAAACACTCCTGGGAGTGCACTGGGGAATTTACCTCAGCTGGTGTGTATCAGCCTGGCTCCATTGACTTCAATTAGCCTGATGTTAAATCTCCAGTGTTGACTTCAGTGGGATTACAGTGATTTACATCAGCTGAGGAGCCAGCATTTCACTTTTAGGCAGACTCTTCTGTAGCATCTTCATTAGTGGGAATTCCATATAAAGAGAAGGAAAGGAGACATATACTCTGTTCTTACATCTCCCRTAAGGGGCACATCACRAATGCAGGAGATGGAGTGGCAGCCRACTATAATTAGCTCTGTTTTGCTGCAGTCCAATCTGTGGTTACAATTACCCTTTCTTTGCTATAAAGATCCAGCTAAGAATTGCTGGAGCCACTCCTTCCCCTTCCTGCCTCTCCCCTTTATTTAAMAGTGCTAAACGCAGGTTTTCGTAAAGGCACGAGGTTCTTGCCCTTTCCTGTGCACGCACAGCTGGCAATTACTGCTAGCAGTCAGCCYTCCCATTTCCCAGCTCCCTCTTCCTGCCTGTTTTCCCTAAAAAAAAATCACAGGAATAACTCATTTTGCTGGATACTGCACGTGTATCCCAGGTTTGAATTCTAAAAGATGCTTAAATCCAGTAAACTGTGAAACATGCAGCAAGACACGATGGTCCTTCCACAAGCTGCACGGCCAGATGTTGTTGTCTGGGTTCCTCCCAGATTCTGGATGAGCCACTGCTTGTTAAACATTGAAAATATTATCTGAAACACGCAAATATGGCCTTTTCWGGAACCCAGGGAAGGCATCCATAATTCCTACTTCTAGGTACCCAACCTCAGTGGTGTGCTTAGTCTGCTTTACAGCCAGTGGAGACTTCAGAGATGATTTAAGAGTTAAGCTAGGAGTTTACCTCGCCCCGTGGAATATCTAATATGCCTAAGRTCATAAATTAGGTACCTTTATTAGAAAGTTTTAAGATGGTATGAATATTCTCAAAATACCTGTTAGTTCCATTTCCCCCCTGAACTCTTTTTATCGCCTGAAAACATGAATTTGAMAAAATGAGGAACTTTGCCTGGTCCAGGATTCTCTTAAAATATGAAAGCCTTGAGATCTGTTGAGTACAGGGTCCTGCTGCCCAGCACCAAAACTGTGTTTTGGATGGAATTATGTAAATCGTAGACTTTACATTTCCTGGTCAAATTGCAGTGGTTTCAGACTGATCTAAAATGAAAGTCTCAGTGAAATCAGTTATTTAATACTTTCTTCAGCCTGAAACAAAGGATTCTTTCCAATGTTATTTTAAATTTGCAGGTTGCTACAATTTACCACAATGTTCTAAGGTTTAGCTCAAAAATGAAGCATTTTAACTAAAAAAAAAAAGAGTTCTCTCATGACTCCTTTTTAACCAGAAAGTATAAGAGAACCAAACCCAGTTCTGGCTGACAGGCATGCCTACTYTTCTCAAAATTTCATTTTTCAGTAAATAAACAAGATGTTTAAATGAAAACCATGCCATTCTAATTTGGTTATCAGTGAAAAATATACACATGCAGCTCCCAAAACCTTATCCTTAATCTATGGACAAATAGAGATGATTTCCTACCAACTATGGGTCCTCTAATACCACTTAGAAGAACAAACTTTCTCTATGACCGAGCCAAATGCCACTCAGAAGAAAAGTTGATTTAACACACAGAATGGCACAATTCATAATCTGTCACCTTTTCATAGTTTTTTTTGTTATATTCTTGACTGATCCAACTACAGAACAAAATCACGTCGGAGCTCTGGTATAAAAATACCTCCTWTACTGGGACAGGCTGTGACTTGGCTGCAGGAAAGGTGCAATAATTTCCCCTTGCACATGCAGTTTACAAGCTATGATGCCTCAGATTCTTCTGTTTCCTTGTTTCCTCTTCTATCTTCCTACCCTCTAGTGCCTAATACCCAGCCACTCTTTCTTGGAAAATAACAAGGATCATTCTCTCCATGGACACAAAGCTCTCCTTTCTGGTAATTAAACAATATTTTCAACTTAATAGAATGTGAAGGATGGATTATAACTGACTGTGGAAGGAAATAGAAGTGCACACACTACTTAGGAGTTTTGAAAAGCATAGTTCCATACAAAAATATTTATATTTCCTTAGATAAAGTTTATTCCTTCCCCATATTTGTAAGGTAATTATCATCTCACAATATTGGGGTTTAAGGCTCACTCCCCAGTTATTGATCATCATCTCCTATAGAATAATTAAGCCCAAGAAAATGCCTTTTTATGTCAAGAATAACTTCTGTCTAGAGTGTTTCCTAGGTAGTTGATGGATGGATGAATTTACTTGTGTAGGAAAATGTCACTGAAATATCAGACACGCTGCCCACTTTAGTTGTTATTGCTTCATTGTTACTATTTATTTATTTATTTATTTCCCCTCATGAACTTCCCGTTTTCAAAACTTTTCCTTCTTCCCTTCTCCTCCCCCAGAATTCACAGGTTTTTCCCCTAGTTTTACATCATGYCACTTTCCAGTCATGGTTTGCATAACACATTCCTACTCTGTSATGTTTCTAAGCCTCGGACTAAAGTAATTTGAATTTGAACCAAACAACTGAATTTAGCTCTTCTGAAGGTGTTCAGTTTAAGTCAAATGGAAGAAGRACATTTTGGCCTTCTTGCAAGACAGTCAGCTGCAAATGACATCAAGAACTACCATTCAGCAGCAGTCTGAAAAAAAAAAGAATATGGAATTAGGAATAAAATTGTCAGAGACCAGGGAGAGAGGAGGTATGAATGACAGTGAAAGAGTTCTCAATTTGTTAAAAATCAGAGGAAAGGATAGGGAAACTTTTGGCAGCTACTCCAAAGTGAGATGCTGACCTACAGAGGCATCTTAAAAATCATKAAAATTTCGTAATTCTACTTCCTTTTACTTCTCCTCGCAATTCTAGTTCTTTTTACTTGTCTTTTGACAAGCTAAATATAGATCCTTTTTCCAGGTTTTGAGAGAGAGAGAGAAAGAAATCAGACTCTTGGCTGGTCACATGACTCCAGAAAGTTGSGATTCTAGGAAAAATTAGCTCTTTTGATAAATCATTTAGGTATTGACTCAAGTACAGGTTGGATGGTGCCCTGAGCAACCTAATTTGGTGGGTAATGTCCCTGACCATGTAGGGGGAGGTTGGAACTTCATGGTCAATGTCCCAAACTGTTCTAGATTCTGTGATTCTGTGACTCACTGGAAGTGCAGCCATGCAGAGCTCTGAAAGAGCTGCACTATTGCAGGAATGAAGCAAAGAAAATTGTCCTGCTCTTGACCTTTGCTAATCTGAAAAGGAGTGGAGGAAGCCCCAGAGCTTCTCCCCTTAAAAATTACTAGTTATTTAAGATCTCCTCTCTTTCTCAATCTTGTATCTCCCCTCTTTTGACTTYTCCTTTCTTAATTTCTCCTGTTTCTTCCTCTTTCTCAGTGATCTCACTTCAAGCTTGAATGTGATGCTTTCCCTGCATTCCTGCTGCCCAAGGTCCCATCCCAAGGACCCAAAAAAACTCCTGCTGCCATCACCAGACCTTCCCAACAACTTTGTTAGAACTGTGGCTGAGCCCTTAACCTCCCTCTCCCTGTTATAAGTCTTCTGAGTTTACTTTGACAGAGAAATAAAGGATCCTCAGCATTTCATAGATTTTTTTCAAATATTGGCCTCACCCTATTGACAGTTACATCTTTATTTGGCAAGGCCTGTAATTACACAAGAAATTAATTTAAACTCTGTTTTTAAGGTTATATATTGAACATTTATCTGGAGAATGGTAATCCAATGAATTGCGTGGAACCAATAACAACACTAAGATTTTGTGTATGTCTCAAATATCTCTCCCTGCCATGTCAAATGTTTAAAATTCTTGATTACGACTTTTTTTTTTAAGAATGCCCAGTAAAAAAAAAAAAAAATCTTTTCCTCTTTCTTTAATCCTTGCCTCTGTGTTCCCTATTCAACATTTTTTATGGCCTTCTTTCTAATACCGCATTCACCTCAAGTGACATTAAGCTGATGTAATAGAACCATTTTAATCAGTAACAATCAATTTTATTACTATGAAAACCTTAGGGACAGAACATTAAATACATACCATGTAATTAGTTTTGATAAAACAAGCCTTCATCTTAGCAAATCAAATATAATGAAAATGAAATTTAACAGCTATAAAAATCTATGGCATAAAGTAGGTGTGAATATGCATTCTATATGCACAGCAGTAGAGCATCCTATTTCATTTCATGCACACACACATAATCCACGTGAGGGCAAAGATGAATTCTGGAAAGTATTTGGAAAGGAAGGAATGCCCCAAACGTTATTTTATTGATAACATCTACTTTAAATGCTTTGTTTGTAAGCTACATCAGTGATTAAATCTTAGAAGAGAGTTCARCCTGCAAAATCCCATATTGAATGCACTTACTGATGCAATGAAATCCAGATAAAAGCAATACTGAGGAAAGCAGAGTAAATATCCACTACCTAGCTGGTGATAAAAGCAGAGTTTCTATCTCTGTATTTATTCACAGGTTAATTAATAGTTTCTATSTCTGTATTTATTCACAGGATAATTAATACCTGACGTGGTTCTGCGTCCTCTGTGCCACTGAGGCTGGAAATGTTTACCAACAACCATTAGTCCTGTGTCAGGAGAGCAGGCTGGGTACAAAACAGCCTCCCCTCTAGGCACAGGCCAATATTTCTCCAGCAATCAGGAATTCCAGCTGAGGTCACCAGCAGCATGAGGACACTTTATTCTGTTTSTTACAAGGACCATGTTCTTGTGCAGCTCATGATATTCCTCGAGCACGAACACTGAATAGGACYGAGGGGATTTGGTGATGAATTTTTCTTTTTTATTAGCCGGAGTTTGTTTTGTTTGAAATTATTTGGAAAATATAAATAATGTTTCCACACTTAGTAATGGTCCACTGGGGGCATATTTAAGTTGCAATTCATTTGCCTGGAGTTTTACCACACAGAGAGTAACACAAGCTACAAAAACAGTCCCTGAGACACCATCTTTCCAGCCAGGATTCAGCAGTCTTCTCTCCTTCATTTCTTGGCCAGGTGACCTCCTGGTCCTTGGGAAAGACCCAATTCATTTTTCAGATAGCCATTAAGATTACTTTATACTATTCTACCCCAGGGGAACTGAAGGGCTGCACCAAAATCCAGAACAATTGACAATATTTTYTCCTCAACAGAAAATTGGATTTTCTACTAAGCTTAAAATCTCTTCAAGGAAACTAGATTACTTCAGAAAGTCTTCTGATTTTAAATCASTTTTCCCAGAGCAGATTTTGATTCRATATTTTCAAGGGGTTCTCATCGAAAAACCCAAACTTCAAAACCAAAAGAAGTCCTCACAACTCCCCAGGAAAAGTTCTTCACTAAATTCTGTCTATTAAAACTACAAGTATTTACTACTTTCCTCTACTTTTGTAACACAAAAACAAGGCATTTCCTAACTAGCTCTACTCAARTATTTTCAGGTCCTGGTTTGTCTCACTCTTCCCCACTTAAATCAGGAACCACACCATAGCCAAAAGGCTGTAACTRCACCTGATGGAGTTTGTCAAAAACATCCCCTGCAGAATCCAAGAATGCAATGGAAACCTAAAAACTGAGGGAACACATCTGAGTGTGGAGAGCTGCCGCCAGCGTGCAGTCCCAGGTTTGGGAGTGATCTGTGAGGATGGGGTTGGTTTCCTGAGGCTCTGGATGTGGGGTACCCAGCACATCCCTCCARGGCAGAAGAGCCTTGGTCTCCAAGGCCATGGGGATGAGACCTGGGACCTTGGGAGTCAGACCCTAAATGSTCTCATGGGCTGCTGGCCCAGCCCTGGGCTAGGTCCCTTCTGCAGTTTGCCCCAAAACTGGCGGCCCTGGGACAGCAGAGCAGCAGCCCAAGTGCATTGGTGTCTGATGGAGARCTGGGACTGTGAAAGCCTGAGTGGCACTGGCACCAGTCCAGCCACAGCTCCTGAGACACGGAGCAGCTGCTACCAGCAGCAAAACTGACAACATCATCCATTTCTCTGAGAAGCTGCAGCATCTGGGGAGCAGATTTCATTTCGGAAACGCTGCGTGTTGATGTGTCTAAAACAGCCTTTTTTTAGGTTTTCTGGTTCATGTGAAGCAAAGAGGAAGGCTTGGGGGAAAAAAAAAACCACCACAGTTTTCTGCCACCTGGAAACGCTGGGGGTTTAGCTGTCTATATTTGGCACAGTCTGTGTCTGATGAAGGAAAAGAATTGGGCTGAGGATCCTGCAGGATCAGCCTGAYCCATCCTTTTGCTGTGCCTTGTTATTCTTTTGACTGGGGTTGCTCACACCTCATGCAGGTCAGRCCAGCTCCACCAAGTGGGATGTGCAGACACATCCTTGGATTTCTCTGAACCAATRGTGAATCATGCACAGGGACAAAATTTTCCGAAGTCATTGCAAGTCCCACAAGCCAAAAATGAATGTTCAAAATAAACATTTAACACTCAAAACCGAATACTYGATGCAAGGTGACCTTGCAGTTTTTATTAAAGCTTTGATCACCTCCGTGTCTATGAAATGACATGATTCGATTACCATGTGTTACATCCTCACATTTACTCATACCTCAGAGGGCCTAATTTGTGCCTCTGATGTATTTCTGAAGCAATTTCTATGGAAATATATTTTTTTAAATTCCTTTAAGTGTATAAATTGTATTATTAATTCAACATACTACTTTTGCTTCATTGTTCTTYTTTTTTTTTCCTCCTTTCCTTGCTGTTAGAATACGTGAGAGGAAATTTAAGCTGATGAGCCGGTAGGAATGTATCACCTCTTCACATCACTAACAGAAACATTCTGTTTCCAATCTGCACCATGTAAAGACAGGTGCCTAAATTCCTGCAGTTTGATACTTCAGGATAAAAATCCTAGTATTGCCAAAGTCRGTAGCAAAATTCTTACTGATTTGAATGGGGTAGAATCAAACCTAGAGAGTGAYGACAAGGCACCTCTGTTCAGCACATTGGTCCCTCCTGTTATCTGTGCAACACATGGGGTTTGTTGATAACTTAATAGGAATGAAATATTCATTGACATCTTTTATGTGTGTCTGCATATGCACTGCAGCTGGATGAACAAGTCATCATTCCAGGATCCTAACTTTTTGTCTGATCACAAATTACCAGCCGAGGCAGTGATTTTCATCACTTTCATTCTATTTTTCCTAAATGTGCAATGGATCAGCTTAGGAATGCAAGCTGCATTTTGCAGCTAGCTCACAAATAGCCTGTTCATGTCTGCCTTGATCCAGGAGAGAACTTAAACCTGTCCCCAGAAGGGGTTACATAAGATTTAAAATATTTCCTTGCATAGTGACCCATCTGTGCTGGACACAACACAGGCATCACAGCTCCACTAACAGACTTCACAGCTCCCTCACAGGATCCAAGGATGGAAAAGTTGCACAAGGAGGAGTGGTAATATGTCTCCAACAATGGACTACAGCAGATATAGAGGGGAGGATTTTGAAACAGGGCACTGAAACTCTTCAAGRGTGCTCCCCTGATCACCAGCAGCCTGAGGCTCAGACTTCCAGCAGCAGAGGGGCTTGAGGTGCTTCACTGGTRTTTACCAAAATCTGTGTGCATTTCTTCTCCATTAACTCATCCATCCTACCCATAATCTCATATGAACTCCCAGCAACTCCAACATTCTGCAGCAGGGAGTTCCTCAGCTTCACGTCACGTTACGGGAGAAGACACCAACTTTTGCTACACCCACCACCCAAACAGGATGTGAACAGACAAGGCCTTAAAAAATCTTAGGAAATATTTCAGACTCCTGAATGGAAAAGGTTATTGTTCCTTTGCCAAAGCAGTAAAAATAACACACTGTGAAAGGTGAGGGAAGCGGCATGATCCCAAATTCGTCACTGCCCATGGGCAGATCAGTGCTCTCACTCTTTCCTTGTGAACTCCCCATGTCACAAATTTCAGAAAGGCCATAGCATTATTTGTTGTACAAACACTCYCATGGATAATTATTTACTGTATATTTGCCACATTTTCTGCTTTCTGCAGAAATTATGGAAGGATAAAATCTCACTYTCTCATCTGTTCACAAACAAACAAATAAGCAAGGCTGCAATTGCAGCCACTAGAAAATCAATCACTGACATTTCAGTAGGTTTAGCTCATTTGGAAGGACACACATGGATATATTTGTGCTGTATTTGCCTAATTCTAATACACATTCACGTGCCTGTATACATTTTCAYGTCAAGATGCAGTAATTAGACCTATGAAATACAAACAGCCAAGGTTTTATGGTGTTCTTCCTCYCTTCCTCCCCAACACTCCTACACTGGTAACTAGAAATAAATATACAGCAACATGAGAAAATGGGGGAAGGGAGGGCTTTAAAAATGATCTACTGATTTCTGTGTGGAGGGGCTGGTTAGGGAAATACCAAACCCTCTCAGGAAGAACTTGCTAAGTGGATTTRCCGTACCAAGGCGACCCGACACGCTACTCCTTAATTACCAGTACGTGATGTGACATGTCACAGCACAGCTGTGGTGGCACTRTAATATGCATCTGTCTCCAGCCAGCACCACCCTAAAAGAGCAGTTTTCACAATAGATGTTACCTCCCTCTGGAAACAGGATTCAAAGGAACAATGGTTTTGGCTTCATCCTGGGTGAAATAGCAAAGGGAAAGGGTAATACCTACATGGCACCTTTATTATGTGGGATTTAGCTGGGACTAAGRAATATGATGAGCTAAACACTTTTGATAGCTGAAGCGCTTAGGCTTTCATATTAACCRTGTTTGTTTTAGAAAAGATCTTCAAATAAAACTGGGATTAATTGCCTTCTGCTGATCAGAACCCAGTGTCATTCATTTTCCCTTAAAACACGGAGACAGAGCAGCATTGGAGTGGACTGTCCAAAACCCAAGTGTGCCTTTGTGTGTGTCTGTGTTTATTACCAGACAAAGGAATTACTATTGGAAAATAGCTTTTTAAAAGCAATCTGGCTTGTGAACCCTTCCACCAGGAATCAATATGCAAACACTGATACAGATGTCACCTGAGGTACAGACCAGATCAAAGCAATGCTTGCAAAACTCGACTCCACTTYTTGGCAAAGGTGCTGATGGTGGAGAGGGATTAAAAATAAGTAGGGCATAATAATTCCAGCATGAAACTCCACTCCTTAGTGGGTAATGCAGCAACCCACATAGAAGATTGCTGAAATGCTGAAACCAGCTAGACTGGCAGGGCTGATAGGGGAAATGGAGTCCTTCACTCTGAGGCTTCAAACAGGGTCAGGTAGCACGGGGATCTGCAGGCTGGGGCAGGGAAGGTAAGAGGATAGCAGAAGATCAGATACCAGGGGCTTTAGGGCTGGCCTGCTGCCAGCACGCAGGTCAGAGGCAGAAAAGGACACAGGGAAGGAGAAGAGGGAAGGCATTGTCCGACAGGAAAATGCACAACTTGGGCTCTCTCAGTTYTCTGAAGGCTGTCATTCAAGCTATTTCAGTGCCTGAAGAATGCAAAAGAAAAGGTGCCACCAGTGTTTTAGCTGTCTGGTTGGTCTAGTTTTAGTTAAGGTTTCTTTGCTTGATATTTAAGTCTGGTCTGAATCCTCAGTGTTTTTAACAACACTGRTCTGATATGGTTGGACAGGATGATCCTGAACATCTCCCCCAGCCTTGATGATCCTGTGATTCTGTGGTAACTGCACACAAGTTGTGTCAAAGAAGCAATACACCATCCCCTTTCATCAGAAGATTGTTTGCATCCTAACAGATTGCAGATTTTCAGTCAAAAGATGGATTCTGAAGATATTCCCCCCAGTAAAAGTATTCCTTGTAGGTCTTTTCCTATTACAGACTCAGAGGTGTGAGAATGAGGCAGATTTTCAGGAAGACATGTCTTTGAAAAATAAAATTAAATAAATAAATCCCTCTCACACACAGGTGCAGCTGGAAAAGGCCCTGCAGCTCTTCTTCAGGTCTGAGACAGAAGCAAAAACTTCAGGCTAAAAAGATTTGGAGACAAATGTCCCCAGATTCACTTGATTGTAGGAACTGCCTTGCTACCCAYTCCTTGATAAATGCATGATAGTACTCAAAGCTGCCTAAATTACAAGCTATATGAAAAGGTGGAAGGTGAGAGAAATCTAGAGTATAAAAAATTAAAAAAAAAAAAAATTCGTATTAAGCAATTCTCCTTTTGAGTTGGAGGTTTTTACACCAAAGTATTCCCAGCAGCTCTTGCAGGAAGTAAGAATTGGGCCCACTGCCTTTTAAACAAGGTGTCAGGAAATAAATGTGCATTGCACTTTTTATGTTTCTTCTCTCATTGTTCATATAATAATGAGCAGACRCTGTCACAGAACCCAGAAGATTACATTTCCCATCTGTTGCAGACAGCACAGAGCAATGGTTTTACATTACCATGTAGGGYTCAGGACCTGTGTTCACAAAAGTCTATGAGGAATGCACACTGACAGGAGATTCCAATTAAGCAGAAGAGGAAAGGGGGGGAAAAGATGGAAAAAAGACTGCAAAAGTTTGGCTTTTACTCCTAAWTTCCTGGAAAACTTGAATGCTTTGGGCTGGTTCTTCTCTGGGTGAAAATGCAGAGTTCTCTGCACAGAAAGAACAGTACCAAGATGAGGCTGGACACGCTGCCATGTGCTCTTGTCTGAGAAAAGCAAAAATCAGCCTCTTGTGTGACTTTGCGTAGAAAAGTCAATGAAACTTATTGACGGATTTAATTCACCTAAACAGGAAGGTCAGAGACTGTGCTCAGGGATGGCTGAGTTGGGATCACACCTGGTAAACAGGAAGGGCAGGGACCAGCGTGACCAGCCCAGACTGGGCACACTGGAAACCAGCGAGCAAAATAGCAACAGGATGGGTCTGTCAGCGCTCCGCAGGATACCTTACCCGACACGGGTCCCAGGAGGACAGGTGACCTGAAAAGCATGAACTCTAACACACAGCCTATGATATTCATCCCCTCCTTTAGTCTCCAGGCCACCACAACAAGACTGACCCTTTGTCCTGTTCTTGAAAGGAAACTGTCCTGGGAACAGCCTCTGACATTAACTCTGCGTCAACTTCATTCACAAACACTGACTAAAGATCAAAACCCCCCTACTTCTTCCCTTTTTTTCATTCATCTTCTCCTTTTCACTTATAATGTATTTTCTAGCTTTTCTTTTATGGYCCATTTAGCAAATTAAAACAAAAAGCTTTTTGTTTAGATGGCTACTACTGGTCATTCTCCAAAGCTGTTCTGAGTTTGTGAGATGCAGCACTTGAAGACATGGTTTAATGGTGAACAGGGTTATGTGCAGGGTTGGCACTTGGTCATTGCAAAGGTCTTTTCCAACCTTCACAACTCTAGGATTCTATAACCTTTTGTATTCTCTTCATTTTATATTGCAAATGCATTTGGTTTTGTCATTTCCTGTGCCTTTAAGAAAAAGCCTGAAGGTGACTGTTTGAGTCAGAGCTCAGCAAGGTGAAGTCTTTGCCCTCAAAACCGATATCTGATGTAGGTGTTCAATATTGCACAAGTGGCAGAATCCACATTGACAACTCTGAGACTCTGGGTTCTTCCCATACTTTCAGATCAAGCGTGTGCAAGTGCACCTCTTGTGAGCTGTGGCTGAGGCTGGAACCCCTGTTTGCCAAATATCCAGCTGGTACTGCCAACACTTTGTGCCCAAGCAGGAGCAGCTACAGCTCCAGGTGTTTGTCTCTGCAAGGGCATCATTTGTCAGAGACCCTGAAAGCCCCAGGGCAACGAAAGCCTTGTTCCCAGGACAGAGCAGGACTCAGAAGCCCCCGATCCCCACCCTCCTCCACACTGCCCTATAAACCCAAGTTTGCAGCTGGCTGGCCCAGCAGAGCAGGGTGTAAGCAAGACATCCTGCAGCACAGAAATCAGTCTAGAGCMCACACCAATCTCCCAGGCCATTTTACAGAGTGAGGAGACCACAGAGAGCTCAGAGGTTTTCTTGCAACCCTCTGCAAAATGTACAGTAAGTGTCATGACAGGAGCAGTGCAATGGTGTCAGTGTTTACTCCACAGCCACCATGGGATGCAGAGTCTGAACATCACAAAGAGAAGAGGTCACAGCCTTTAAAGCATCCTCCCCAAAGTCTCCCTTGATGGGCAATCAGCAGCAGTGCTTTTGAAGAGAGTTACACCACCAGAGAAGTTGTGAAGTGAGGCAGCTGCTTTTCCAGACACAGATGAGCAGGCTCTGGGTTTCACCCTCCTGTGCCAGCCAGGGAAGGGAGGTTTGCAAGTCCTGTGGGTATAAAACTTTRAACTGCTACTCCATCATGCAGTCCTTCTGCACACAAATCTGCTCCAGGCTTCAAAGCAAGGGCTACACATGGCCTGACCACACAATCAAGCTTTGTACACAAAAGATGAGTTAAAAATTAACTGCACCGGAAAGGAGGAAAGAAAAGGGGTCACCTGGCCAAGCTGTGAGCACAGGAGCAAAACACTCGCAAGTAAACTTATTACAAATAATGTGGTCACATATGTTTGCTAGCCAGAGCAGCCCCCTGCCCTCCTGGAGCAGGAGGACAGATGTCTCAGAAATTAAATCACCTAAATGACCTCTATTTTTGGGCATCACCTTTTTTYCCCTGCTGCCAGATTTGAAAGTCCAATTTGCCAGGATAATATCCCCTGCATGGATGGAGGCTTTCAAAGTTGAAGCATTCGTCTCTTAGCAACTGGAGAGGCTTGAAGAATCTTTTTTTTTTTCTTTCCCTTGATACCTACTGAGATATATCAATTATTTAAATCTCCCCAAATAAAGATACAGGACCAGATGTCCTCACCACTCCCCCTGCCCCAACCACATAATGCAAAGAAGGGAACTCCATGGAAGGGTTAAAAAACACCATTTCTTAGCAAAGGAGGAACAACCCAGTCTGTGTCCTACTGTCCAGTGGCAGGCTCCAGGATAAGTGATATTGATAGGTGCTTGGTCTTTTATGACAAGTGACACTGCCAGGAGAGAGGAGACAAACCACATGGTGACATCTGAGACTCATACTCCCTCTAACGCTGATGGAGATGATCTGGGCACTTCAACACAGAAGTCCTGGTTTATGGTGAATGTCCCTCAGGAGACAAGGCTGGGAGGAACAGCACTTTGGGGTGGACATGGGCACTGGGAGTGCATAAAATGCCACACTTTACTCATAGGGGAGGAGTAGCAATGTGTTCATTGACGTAAAACAGCAATTTAATGRAGTGTGGTAGCAAATGAGGCAGTGGTTTAATGAGATTTGATGGCAAGGYACACTTGAGTATTTACCAAGAAAACAAACTTATCAGGGAAACCCTCCTGTTAAGTCATGAGGTTCAGAAAAGACTCCCTTGTGTCTTAAAAAGCATGTCAAAGGAGAGTTCAGGTGCAGCTGAATCCAGATGCAGTCCTAGACCTGGTTCAATGGTTTAAATCTAAGGGATTATATGTGCACAATCAATCCTTTGTCTCATACAGCTAAAATTTCAAAGTTTAGCATGCTATTAATCACTTACCAAGGATCTGCTGTGGCAAGAAACCTCTCATCCTCAAGGAGTAACCCTTAGGGGTGTCCCCACAAGAAGAGCATTGCTTGTGGGGACAGAGGGCAGAGATGGGTGCTGGTGTCTATCCATAGCCCAAGACAAATCCAGGCAAGGGGTGCACAAGATCCAGAGGAAAACCTGGGAATCTAATCAGGAATAAATGCACCCAGAGCTATAGGCAGGGCTGGAAACAGGGCTGGAAACAGGGCTACAACATGGGCCCCAAAGTCCATGCAGAAAGAGAGCCAAATGCAGGCCTAAAAAAATCCACAAGGTACATTCAGGATGTCCAACCCTGAGAGCAGAACTCTGCAGCACAGCACCAAGGAGGTGAGTTCACCTACAGCAAAGCTCATGTGGAGACTGAGCTTGAGCTTAAATAAACTCTCTGGCAGGGGTGTGAGTTCCAGGGGAGGCTGAACAGAGCTGTTAAGGCTCATTAATGCTCTCTGAGCCCTGACAAGGTGTTTGGAAGCAGAGAAATGGGGTACGGACAAGATCTGAATTTCTTCCCCCATGCACACCTCTCTGTTGAATAACACCTTCCAACATTATCCAGGTCATATTGTTCCCTCTTCTACTCTTCACAGGCAGCTGGTGGCATCAGGMCAGCACCCACCTCACACAAATCACTGAGACTGGTGGCACAGGGCATCTCCTGCACCAAGGCACAGCACTGGAACCCCTAATGGACCCCCAAAGTGACCCAAATTTGGCCAACCCACAACTGTCCTCCCCAGCCTTCAGTCCATAAGGCACAGGTAACAMCATGGGAATCTCCTTCCCTGCTGAAGGTACAGCACTAGCTGAGGTCCTCACCATCTCCCTATTCCCTKAAAATCAGTGTAAACTCACAGCCTAGCATATGGTGTGTCTGACACCACAAAAACAGTAAAACTCGTCAGCATAATTGCAAGAGCATTGCAGGGATCTGTGGTGGAAATAGCAGGGATCTCCAGCACAAGCAAAGGGAAAGTGGAACGTGAGGCAGCTGAGTCAAGCCTGGCATGAGGCAGGATTCAACACTGAATAGCAGAAAATGGAGACATTTCCTCCTCTGCCTCACCCTCAATTGTRCTTTTAAATATCCCAAAGTGAAGGATCAAGGAGGTCACATTCCTGGCTGGATTCCCAGCTCTGATTCGAGTGTAGCACTGTCCCCTACATGGATTTTTAACGAAGCAAAATACACTTGAAATAATTTGTACCGTAATTAGAAACCTTGCCTGCAATTTTAATTGAAAAAAAAAAAAAAATTCATCCCTAATAAACAGAATCTATTATATCCTCACTGCTGTGCCAAACTGTTTATTATGCTGTATTTGCAGTCCCTGTTCAACCTGTGGAAGCTTTAGCAAGAATGAAAATACAGGATACAAAAATAAATCTATTGCTACTTGTGTCCTTCTTTACACACACACAAGCACAGCAAAATGCAGCTAACCTCAGCAACCAAACCTGACTAAATATGTCCTTGTAATAAAGAGATTGGAAAGTCAAAAAACATTTATTTGCATGGGAAGAATAATACAATTTTGGGCATTTCTCCTTGGAAGCAATAAGATAGGCCAAAAGTTTCTAGTTTAAGTTAGGAGACAGATATAATTCAATGTCACTAGTGGAAACTAGTGTCCTTTGCAGCATTGACATCTCCCAGTGTCCCAATATGTGAGCACACATGTTTGATGATATAGTACAGCCCAAGAACCTCCAAAAGAGGCAAGGCCAATCTTCAAGTGCTTTAAAAACCCAAAATGTCAAGTGATCTGCTCACCCACGCTCAGCCAGCAGACTGGAAACACAACAGGACGGCAACATCTCTGGCCAGTGAGCAATTGCACTGCTGAACTCTGAACAAGCAGCAAAGGGACAGGGCAATCCCAGAAAAAAAAAAAAAAACCCTACAGAGAAGGACAGGCTCAGCCTAATGCACCTTTCTGCTTTTAGCAGCACTGGTTGTTCCTGCAAAGCCACCTGTGCCTCGAGTCAGCAGCAGCAGCAACACCAGAGAGATCGTCTCACAACTCCCAGTCCTTCTCTTATGGCTGGAACGTGGCATTTGGGATGGACACCCCACAACAAACAGAGCTCCCCTCCTGGAGCAGGCAGTGAGCAGTACTGGGATGTTCTGCAGGCCCTGCTCTCTGCCTGAACCCCAGCTGGGGCTGAGGAATCACAAGAAAAGCTCTTGAGCTGYTCCTGAGCAAGAAGCTCATGTGCTTTATCCCCTGCTCCACAGCCTTGTCCAAGCCCTGTAGCTGTACCCACAGGAAAAACACTCCTGGACCTACAGAAGGGCAGGGTGAAGGCTTGCMCACACAAAAAGAGCTGCTGAGGACTCAAAGAGCTGTATTTCAGTGTTAGAAGACAGAACAGAACACAAGGTGCAGTGAAAGAACACAAAATAGGTCTGGTCTACTGAAATACGTACAAAATTAGAACACAAAAAACTGTCCTTCTGTTRTGTGCACCTCATTAGAAATATAAAAGCAAAAATCCCAGTCATCACCCACCCTTTTCTAATTTTTTTTTTGCTCCTATTTAAAATTGTTCTCCTGCAAGTTTATTATTGTGTACATCAGCTGCTGGAAAGGTACAGGTTTTGGACTTGGAATTATCGCTGAAACTCAGAGAGTATCAGCAATAAAAAGGGTGGCATTGTTTTGAGATTATTTTTATTATTTCCTCAAAGGAACTCAGCCCACCAAGGCTACGCAGTTTGCATAAATCTTGTCATCTTTTCTTACAAATGTGTACAGAAATATTTCCCAGTGTCTGCTGAACATGGTGATAGCAAATACATGTASGCACAGCATGTAATTTAGAGAATATTTTTGTTTTATTTATAACATGGAAGTGAACAGGACAGTCTGTTTGCAGTTGCCATGGAAATTGCTGGCATTAGCTCACTTCTTACCAAAGAGGAAGCAAAGAGCTTTCCACTTTTTGCTATTTAACCTCTTTTAATATTAAAATCCTATATACTGCAGTAGCACAAATTTCTCCTCTTTGGAAGGTCAAGGGCATTCTAGAGCTATCATTGCTAAGAAGAAATTAGCTAATTTGAGTACTGTGCATATGCTTGGTGAACACAGTATTTCTTGAAACAGATTGAGCTCATCTGCTTAGAAACATTTCTTTTTTTTTYYTTTWWTTTTTTTTAATATTTAAGAGAAGCCTTTGGATTGTGAAAGCAACAAAAACTGGCAAAAGCTGTGCAGAGGAAGTTAATGCACCTCCACATAATTTTTACTAACTTCTTCCTACATTGTTTCTCATTGTATATAATATATATAATCTCAGGGGATTTATTTATTATATATTATATACAATATAATAAAATCTCAAGAGATTCTCACCAGTGACACACATCGGTATTTCACTGACCACCCTCTCYACTCTTTAGGCTCAAACAACAAAAATAACATAAAATCCTTCCTCCTGTGCAGAATTACGACCTTAAAGAAGGAGAAGTAACTCCCGGAAGTCAGTGGTATTTCACTTTTGGCTTTACAAGTAATGGCAGAGATAAAGTTAGTTAACAACATAAAACCCCTCTTGGATATGACAGCAAAATTAATTTTCAGTGAAGACTCATTCTACCTGCATCTGCACAATCATAGAGGAGCAATACTGAATCTTACACAGCCTCAAAATCAGTGTTGTGATGGCTGAGTGTATTCAGGATCTGGTGAGGGACAGAAGAGAAGCATCCACCTTGTCTCAAACACTGGCATTTTATTGTTATGAAAGATTAAAAAGCCTAGAGGATCCACTTTTGTCTGTAAGTCTGACYGCTGGGGGAAAAAACACACACAGAAAACAAATAAACAAACATTTATTTAATCCACAACACGTCTTTTAAGAAAAGATTGAAAGTTTCTGGTGATGGAAACTCCACCAGCCCCTTGGCAGACTGGAAGAGGGGTTAATCCCTTTATTTGGGGGAGAGAGGATCATTTRGCCTATTTGGAGCAGGAAGGAAAGAGGTCAGCTCGGGGGATATAGGGAGGATAATTATTTGTGAAAACTTGCACTTCCTCCTCTTTTCAGTATGTCCCAGRTATCAAGGATGTAAAACTTTATAGTTCTAAGAAAAACAAGAAAGAATCAAGAAAGAACAAATACCAAAACCCAGTTTCCTTTTTCCAGCCAATCACAGAAGCWGAAAATACTTTTTAAATACAGAAAAAGAGGAACATCTTAATGCTAAGAAGTCAAGAAGTCCTTCACCCACCTTGTTTTTTATCAGCTCATGCACAATAACACTKTTCAACCTTTCCCTGCACCGCTGTTGCTGCTGGCCAAAAGCGACATAAAAGAATAGATATAAAAACACACAAAAGTAGGTAAAAAAATAGAGAGAAAGAAGGACTTTATTGTGGGACAAGCTTCTTTTATCCACTTTAGCAACCAGAGYATACATTTGTGTCAAACATACATTGGTCAAGAGACAACTGTTTAATTAGTAATCAGAGTATAATTGGTGAGTTTGCAAAAGCTACAGTATTAGTAATGCTTATAATTTCCAGCCACCTGCGTTATCAATTCTACATTCCAATCCCCATTTCTCAAGGATGCGGCATTCCTCTTCCATGTAGTCTGTTAACATCCCTTTTTTTCCCAGGCCTCAGTCATACACAATGATTGCCTGAGTTTCAGAATCAGAGCTTGTGGGGCCCCTTTTCCCCACACACCTTTTTCTCCTTTAAAGCCCCCCCGTCACTCATTTTTCACCTGGCCCCGTGTGGTTTCCTGCAGGCTCACAGTGTTTGCAGTAACACTCGGTGGTGTATGGCATGGGATGCTCCCTGATGCACACAGTGAGCAGGCTGTGAGTGAGCTGAGCTTGGGATTTCAGGGCTCAGAACCTCTGCCTTCGGGCACAGGCACCTCCTGATYCCATCCCTGACAGCTCCAGCTCCTGCATCCAATCCTGCAAAACGCAGGAGAGAGCACTTGGTGGGGCAAGACAGCCAGGACCTTACAGGCATYGCTGGTACCAGCTCAGGTTTTTACTGTTAGGTGAAGACATTAAAAAGATGTAGGAGAAAACAGGCTGGACTCATGGCACCCTGTTTAGAGCCACAAATAATCTGTGAGTAACACTGGCGATACGAGGCCAGGTGCCCAGAGCCACCATTACAAAGGGCAGTCAGCACCCACCTCTGCTTTCAAAGCACTCACGGGCATAAGTGTGGGTAAAGAGAGCAGTTCAACCTCAACAGGGAGCTCTTCAAGTCAATATATGGCTTAACTGGGCAATGGGGCAGCGCCCCGGAGTGAAGGTGGAGTATGGAGCTCATCTCTATTCTCAACAGAGGTGAAGTGTGGAGCGCATCTCTATTCCAGGCAGAGGTGGAGTGTAGAGCTCATCTCTCTGTTCCGGACAGGTGAAGTGTGAAGCTCATCTCTATTCTCAACAGAGGTGAAGTGTGGAGCTCATCTCTCTATTCCAGACAGAGGTGAAGTGTTGGAGCTCATCTCTGTATTCTCAACAGAGGTGAAGTGTGGAGCTCATCTCTCTATTCCAGACAGAGGTGAAGTGTGGAGCTCATCTCTATTCTGGACAGAGGTGAGGTGTGGAGCTCATCTCTCTATTTTGGACCGAGGTGAGGTGTGGAGCTCATCTCCATTCCAGACAGAGGTGGAGTGTGGAACTCATCTCTATTTCAGACAGAGGTGAAGTGTGGAGCTCATCTCACTATTCCAGGCAGAGGTGAAGTGTGGAGCTTATCTCTCTATTTCGGACAGAGGTGAAGTGTGGAGCTCATCTCACTATTCCAGACAGAGGTGGAGTGTGGAACTCATCTCTATTTCAGACAGAGGTGAAGTGTGGAGCTCATCTCTATTCTGGACAGAGGTGAAATGTGGAGCTCATCTCTCAATTCTGGGAGCCTGGCAGCAGCACTCAGCACCAGCTGGAAATTGTGCAGGGTCTTATCAGGCCAGGCTGTCAGGAGGCAGTGGCAATAATCTAATCTTGATGTGAGAAATGCACGGATAACCAATTCAAGGTCAGGACAGCCACAGACCGCAGATATTTGTTAAAAGATAAGAGAGCCTCTGGAATAACTTTCAGGATTTCGATTTGCTGAGGTAGGCAAAGCATTTAAAAAAAAAAAAAAAAAGTTTAAAATCTGCTCWCCAATGAGGAAAAGTGCAGGTAGCAGTGACGGACAAAGAGCATTTCACCTCAGACAGAGCTGCCTTTCAGCACTGTTTGAGCTGGTGATCCATCTGCATCATTTGTAAGGAGCAGTAATAGGCTGCCAATATTTTAATAAGAAGCTGCCACAGAATTCCCTCTCAGCTGTGATAAATCTGCAGGCTCAAGGGAAGGGCTGTTTGTGGAAGGAACAGGCAAGAAATTAGAAATCTATCCATTTGTCTTCCCTTTCCCACTGAAACGTGCACTCTGGGCAAAGCAGACCCAGCAAAGGGGATGCCGACACCACGAGGTGCAGTGCTCCACCCATCCTGCGTGCTGGAAAACCTCGAGCTTCCTCCAGAAGCTGTTTAGGCTCATTAGCACACACCGTGCAGGCCATAATGAGTTCTGTCCTGCAGCAGGGCTCCCCCAGTTACAGGGGAGCTCCAACAGGGCCAGCTGATTCCTGCCGGGCTGAGAGAGCAGCAGAGCTGACCTGCATCTCTGAGCCCACCTGCACTGAAAGTCCCCAAGAGACCAAAACACAAAAATTATAGGGGCTGGGGCTAGGGAGAACAGGAATGTATGGACAAGTAGAAGGAAAGGTAAGCAGGATGTCAATCAGAATTGCAGAACTCAATTTCCTGAGCAATCTGGACTGTTAAAGAAGTGTTCCCTCCTCATGGCAGTGAGGTTGGAACTAAATCTTCAAGGTCCCTTCTCACCATTCCATGGCTCTATGATTTCAGGACACTAATTGTTTGCTAGCACACCCTACACTATTACTGTTCACATGGGGGTTTTTAATTTATAGGAATTCCACATCCCACAAAAACAAATGTGTGACTACAAAACCATCTCTGCTCTGAGTTCACAGTGGAGATGTGCATCAGACATTTAGGACTGCAGTAGAGGGACATCCCATTAGCAGCAGCATCCTAAACCAATACCCTCGGCTTACCAATTGTTTTTGAATAACTGGTTTGCATAGTGGGCAAGGCTTCCTTGTGTGGCATTGAAAGTCACCATTGTCTATGCCAAGGAAGACATGGACAGAGTGGGAGAAGACAGAGCACCCACCCAAACCCAATATCTGGAACAGAACATARAAGCCCTTCTTGGCAGCTGGCTAAATAAAGAGAGGCAAGATGGACCTCAAAGAGACAATTGGTGCTTTGCTGCTGCTGCTGACTGTCCCTGGTTGCAGTGTATTACCACTATCTGATATTATTACTGAACTTCTGCAGTCAGATGCATGCTAATATTTTATTTCTGAGGGACAATCAACTACTGTAATGACAGTGCACAACRCTGTAAACGCACCACTGATCAAGCTCACCAGCTGACACGCAGCAGTTAGCTAATGGATTCTTCATTTCTTCTTTATTTCCCCCTATATTTAAAGATATAATTGTTGGCATTTYAGGCTTTTCTTCACAAATATTTAGTAAAAATGCAGGTACATGGAATGAATTAGTGTTTGTTGAGAAGTTTGTGAACACAATTCAAGACCTTTTTTTAACCAAGTCATCCTATTTTCCCTGCTTTCAGTCTTTAGTCTAATACAAGAAGTCAAATCAATCCACTTCTTTGTATTTCTTTTGCTTTGGTCAAGAAAAYGTCTGTAGAGGATGTTTTTCTTTCTAGCCATAGTAATGAAACACATTTGGTGGCTTCACGCCAGGGATTGTAAACAGGTATCTGTCCTTGTTTAATTTCACAGTAAATAAGGTCTTCTATACATTCTCACAGCTGAAGTAGTTTAAAGTAGATTTATTTCAATCTCTAGTTCTTATGGCTTGGTAAATACCCATAGAAAACTATGTTGGACTGCTACGAGGTAATCAGATCTCTGGTGGAAAAGCAAGAAGGGTCACTGAATACATATTCTTAAGGAAAAAATGAAATAAAAAAAATCTATCTAGAGAGAAGTGAAAATGTATTAACTTTGTCCCCTCTTCTCAACTCTGACAGCTCAGGGGATTCAGAGTTTATAGTACTACCTTTCTTCAGGAAATAGTAGAAAAATTGAATTAGATGCATTTGCATGATGATGATATCGAGCGGAAGAAGGGGAACCAGCAGAATACAGGAACAGCTACGAGTTCCCCTCTCTTTTTTTTTTTTGTGGAAGCACAGAGAAAAGGCTGATAGAAAAAGCCAGCATGATCTGATCCAAGGGCTACGGCCGGCATGGGGCAGACATCACTTTTTATAATTCACATTCCACCGCTGTGGTGCTCCATGTACTTCTAGCGAAGGTAATGATGCTTTATTAAGTTTCCACAAAATCCCTTTCCACTCTGTGGTCAGTTYTGTTCCATAACTTCCATTTTTCCATTATTTCCTCCTTCCCATTTAGTTTGTAATTGCCGTTTTCCCCCTCCACAGCCCCTGCCAGCCAACCATCATATTGGTGATTTGGGCTGAAGCGGCTCTGAGTGAGCTCTAATGACAGCCCGGGGCCCCGCTGCGCTCGGCACCCTGCAGGAAGAAAGAGTCCTTTGCYGCAGTCCTGCAGCCCCAGCCCCTCCAGTCTGTAATGCTTTGTATTCTGATTCCTAAAACTTTATTTAACAGCATCCAGCCAAGGTATGGCTGAGGGCTGTACAGCCCCCTTGGGACACCCWCACTGTAGGGACTCTTCCAAAGCAATAACCATGGAGCCTCAGAGCCGCCTCACCCACAGCTCCCTTCATCCCTTTTCCCTGATGATGCATTCAGCCTCCCAGGGCTCATTGCTGGCTTTTCCCATCAAACAGCCTYTCCTCTGACATCTCCCAGCATTACCTTTTTCCCTGCCAGGCCCTGCTCCATAACAGGCTCCTTGTTCTCCTGGCACCATCCCACACRGACAATCCACGCCCCAGGATTGCTTCCTGCCACAGGCTGGACAAATCCACACCTTAAACAAACCCACAGCTCCCCTGGACACCCAGCTCCACCTCAGGGCTGCTGAGCATGGGTAGCACAATCCAGGGCTTTATTCTCCCCCAAACCAGAGCTGGATGCACAGGACTTTTGTGTGTGGGGCTGGGTTCACTCTCTTCAGTCCCACAGAGCAAATGTGGCCATGCAGCAGCACGCTGGAACAGGAGGAAAACACCCCACGAAAATGGGCTGTGAGGCCCCAGTGATAAAGGCCCCCTGTGTTTCATCACATCACGGGAACACAGAATCCTACAATGGTTTGGGTTGGAAGTGACCTGAACGAGCATCTATTTCCAACCCCTCCACTTAGATCAAGTTGCTCAGGGCCCCATCCAGCTTGGCCTTGAACACTTTGTTCCTAATATCTAACCTAAACCTATTCCACTTTAAAGCCATTCCCCCTTGTCCTATCACCCCGTGCCCATGGGCACAACAATTTAAACAGCCAGATAAGAAATGATGGAAAGTCTCTTTCTGACAGCATAATGATGTGCTGCTGGATATCATCGTATCAACAGGAAGCTTATCAGTGCTGAGATAGGACAGAAGAGATGGTGACCAAAGGTGACAGGGCCTAATGGCCTCTGAGGCTGCGAGGCAGTGCTGAGGACTCCAGATCAGTGTATCAATTTCCAGTCAGTGACATTAAACCACAGTGACCACAGAGATAAGTGCCCACAYAGGATCTAAATTAAATAGGGTCAGGAAGGGCAACATGAATACAGGGAGATAATCAATAAGCTTTGCTATCAACACAGATGGGACAGGCTGGTGAATTTTTTATGAAATGATTACTTCAAAATGAAAAGGAGTTTGGTCTTACACCGTTTTCAGGAGCTTTCTGATGAAACACTAGAACTCTCATATCATTATCTCCTTCTAAATAAATTGCTTTTTTCCTATTATCCTTTTATTGCCCCTCATCATATCACAGCAAGTAGATGGTGCTAACTTTCAAACACAGTAATATTTTCAAAGGAAAATTTTCAGCATTCTCCATTTCCCCACTCCCTATCTAGTGATTCTTGTAGAATGCAACCCAAAGAAGTTTGTAATTACCAGTAACCATCAGCTAAACCAACAGCACACTTTAGCCAGGTAGAGATCACCCAATATTATCAAGCTGGGGAAGAAAGCATAAAAAATGCCTTCCAAAGGAAAAAAATGGCTAAGCCTTATATTGGAATCTATATTATGAGAATTTATATAAAATACTCCTGACAGTAAAACTAATTACGGTCTGGAATAAATTTTGCTTGTGCTTGTATAGAAAACTCTATATTCAGGGGTGATGGAAAGCAGAAAAATAAATTAGGGTTGTTCCCTAGTTTGAAAACAATTAACTTAGTTCTAATTGCATAAAGAATAAAACCAGGAGAAGACTTCCAAAAGTTCAATATGTCTTGAGGCAAAACTCTGGTAGCTAACTAACAGTGGCAGAACTTCAGGKTGACCAAGATCAAGGACTCACTGAGAACATTAAGCCCAGCAGAGCACCCCAACAGCTTATCAAAGAAACATCCTGACAGAAAACAGATCTTTCAAAAGACAATGTAATTAATAGATCCCCAGAAGACTGCAGGTATCTGGTAAGGCAGGCAAAATCACCTGATAAAGTTCAGCTAATTCTGACCTAAAACATTCAGGGTGAAAGTGAGAATTAACTAGGATTACAAGGCCAAAGTGAAAAAGAAAAAMGTAGTTTCAGTCAGAGCTGGTCATAACTTCATATTTCCCTACTACTGGCAGCTCCAACATTTCACAGTTTTTATTCAGAGTATGAATGAAAACTTGACATCTTAGTTATCGATAAGAAGAAAAAGATTTTAGTTATTTTTTTTCTGGAACATATTTTTCCACCTTATTTCTTTCTCCAAGCCAGCTGCTGAAGTTTGTAGCCCTGACTAYAGGAAATCCTCCAAACAGACAGAAAACTGAGAGAGAATTACATTGCCCACCCATATCAAGACATCTCCCACCATGAAACCAGAGAATCTTTCTTTCAGCCCAACCTTGAGGTCTGCAGCCTCCAGCCCCAGCACAGCTCTGCACACCAGTACTGCTGACATTCAGTGCTCTGGAGAAATCTCCCACTAAGGGCAYGARAAGCCCCTGCCCAAGACAACTTCAWCTCTGTTTCAGTGAAGTCCACTGAAATATGAAAAGGGCAAGAAATTTATCACAAAGCTGAGAAGCAAAGCAGGAGCAGTCCTGGCCAAAGGTCCAGGCTTGGGGCCAGYGCACACGACAGCGGAGAGACACACGGCCACAGCCTTCTATTCTGGCCAGGCRAGGAGCAACTGCAGATGCTGCACTAAAGAAAGCTCGTGTTCCCCACAGCTGTTTGCAGGGAGAGCACTCCCAGGACAACCACAGCCCACATGAAAGAACCTAAATATGCTGCAGCTGCAGAGGACACAAGTCCAAAGCGAATCGTCCCTGTTTCGTCACAGCTCTAAACTGGTGGGTCTTGACTTCCTATTCCAGGGTGCAGATGGTACTCTGGAGATGCCAGTGGACAGAAGGGGCTGGTGAGAAGGTGGAAAACATTGTCTTTCCAGTGTTCTGTCCCCCAATCCCTTAACCCATGCCTGACCCCAAACACTCAGTTCATGCCTCTCTCATGAGATGAGGGTGACTCCTCCCCAGGTATTTCTCACCYCACTGCTGCCTGCAGGGAGATGTGCATCCACATCACAGCTGCCAAAGCACTGGATTGCTCTTCTCCTTGTTCTTGCAAAAGGAGAGTTTCCAGCTTTTCCAGGGCCTTGCAGTGACATGTTCTCCACTCTTCCAGGAGCTGTGCCATTACGAGGTGGTGGCTGTTGGCCAGGGCTGCCTTCAGCAACAGAGACCAGATAAACACAACCCAGCTCTGATCAAGCTTGACAGAACCCACACCAGAACCTTCAGACTGTTTCTGAAGATGAACCTTTATCAGCACAAGCACTGTATTTTCAGGCTAACCTGGCCACTTGTAGTAAAAACAGAGGCCCAGATGAAGTAAAAGGTCACAAGCCTTTCCAGAACCTCTGTTCATTACCAAGGTAACAGGCTGGCTTCWTTTAAAGACAGTAATAGCAAATTCCCTCCCACCTCTCTAAAGAAAAAGTAACATTTGAAACGAGGTGATAAATTTGAAAAGAAATCTATTTTGATTTTAGAATCCCACACGTATCTTTACACACAGTGTCAGAATCCCCCAAAGTGTTAAATACTTCCCCACCATCCTCTTCATTGCAGAAATATCTTTCTTCTGCTCTTCCCTCCTCCTCCTTTGACATTAATAATTACAATTGACATTATTGTGCTGGCCTAGAACTCAGGCTGTCTTGTGCTAGGTCTTAGCTTTGCCACAGATTTTTTTGCATGATCTTGGAAAAGTCATTTCATATCCATGTATCRGCTTCCACATGGCCGGATGCAAGAAATTTTATTTTGTATAATCCTTCCCCTCTTTGGCACAGAGGATGCACAGTGCTTAAGAGAATGGGGCCCCACTCTAGGTTATCACCAATAGCCATTCCTGCTAAATAAACCCTGCTGTGCACCTCTTCCACAAACACTGCCAAAAAAGCCAACACAAAACCTAGTGAGCCATAACTCGAGCCTTCTGGAGGGAGAGACAAGGAGGGKTTTAGGACTCAGCTTCCAAGGGTAAACGTTTCTCTTATAAAAGAGGCCCACACTGAGTATTAGAAGACCTAATCATAAGATCCTCCAACAGATCACTGCTACAATCAGCTAAAAAACAGCACCTAAAGTAATAAAATAGCCAAATGCTGCTGAATATCAGTGGGAACTCAGTGCCCAATTCCCTTCCTGCTGCTCTGAAAGKCTGGGGTGGAAGAACAGCTGATAACTTTTGGAGTTTCCATTATCCCTGCTCTCCATTGTGCCTTTTTTCCATATACTGGGCCCTTGTCAGCGRTATCCATTTAAGAGCACTCTCCTCAGCAGAGGCCAATAGCTGCACCTAAAATAAATTGCTCTACTAATCAGCACAAGCTGAAGTTAAAGGGCTGAGTGGCTCTGTGAATATCAAGAGTGGCATTCCATCTGTGGGATGCCATCTGTGGCTTAGGCTCAACCAGAGTGCCTATGTTTAATTAATGTGGCTGTAATTTGCTCAGATCTTAACAGATCATGGACAATTCCACTTAGTCACAACACACAATTTGGCATATTTGAGCCATCCCACATGATATTTCGTGGGCTAAGGGATGAGCTGATGCAGAATTTGAACTAACTCTTACCCTCCATAGAAGTTTGGCTCATTGCAGAGGTCAGGGATGTGTAAAGGAGCCCAGGAAATCTCAGATTGCTGTTGCCTGTCCTGTACCTGACCTGTAAATAAACASGGGATTGATGTGTCTTGCTTTGCCAGTGCCTTCACACTTTAAAAAGCAGAGGTCTCTCACTTGAAACATGAGAGCAAATCCTGAAAGTGAGGAAGAGCTGCCAAAGGCCAGGAGCAAAGAGAACTCAGGGATAAACTCATTCCTTCTGGAGTAGCAAGTACAAGGTGAGAGGGGTGCTTGCAGCAGGGGAGAGGGGACCCCAGGCTGAGGGAGATGGATGGGACAACAGAGAATGCAGAGAGGGTCAAAAGTGGCATGAGAATGTATGAGAAACAGCAAGGAGGGAAGGAGGAAGGGAGGGAGGAAGGGAGGGAGGAAGGAAAGCCATATTCTTCCACAGTAGTTTTTTCACCAGGCATCTTCCTAAATCTAAAATATTTTCTTAATTATGTGTGCAGTGAGACAGTGGAACAGGCTGCCCAGGAGAAGCTGTGCCCCATCCCCTGTAAGTGTGAATTGCAACAAATGGTTGCATTTCACCTTCTTTATTAATAATGAAAGGGTGACTCTTTGTAGAGACACCAAAAGCTTGATTTCCCTGAAGAAGTTTAGTGAAAGCTGAGGTAGTGCAGAAGAAAGGTGTAGGGGATGGTCATTTCAGAATAGAGTGTGGGGGCCTTTATTTTGTGGCATGAAACCCGTGATGAGAAAATCAGAAATTACTGGTCAGCATTTAACCAATTTCTGACACAGAGAAGAGTCTCTGACTCATGGAGGAGTTTTGATTTTGGGTCACCCAGTCCTGATTTCCCCAGGAAAAGCCCCGAAGCACCCTGGTTTGTGCACATCCTTCTCAAACACATGCCAAGGGCCTGATGAAATGCATAACAACCTCCAAATCCACAGGTATCACTCTCCTCTGCTGACATGTCAGAAGCCCTAAGCAGCCAAAGGCAGCTATAAAGGAGAAATAAAGAAGCTGCCATTTTGCTCCAGAGGCTGCATCCAAAGCACAGATGGAGAGTGAATGCATCTTTCCAAAGGAGGACGCCTGAACTATTGGGACATCTTCCCTCAGTTTTTTCTTTAAAACCAATTCAAGACAAAGCCCACCCCATCTCAAATTGCCAGGACACCATTGCAGTAAGCATGCCTGACAGGAGAATGATCACCCAAAACTGAAGAATGCCTTCAAAGACCTGAGTATGTTCATGTGATATAAAGATTTCTTTTCATTCAGCTCAGAAAACTATAACATGAGGAGAACTAGTGATACACAAGCYCTGCCAGAAAATAAGCACTGAATAGTCCTTTGCTGCTGCTGTTTTACAAAAATAACACCTTCCAGCGCCACGGGAGATCTGCCATCACTTGAAGTCCAAACTCTTTCCCAAAGTGCTATTTCTGAGGTGTTTTCTCAAGTGCTGGTGTCTGTGCCATTGGTGGGAAGTGATGCAGCACAGAAAGAGTCACTGAAAGCTGTGCCATCTGCTGACCGTGGCATCCTCAGTGTCACGGACTCTGCGTAGCAAAAGGCTGAGCACAACGGCTTGTGAGCAATTCTGGAGGGCAGAGAAACACTCAGAAACACACCTCTGATACTGCTGTCCTCAGCCAGCATTAAATCAGTCTCCTGGCACCCGAGGATCACCCTGAAGTATCAGCACAAGTGTTTCCCAGCAGCAGTAAATCCATCAGTTCTGCCCATGTCATGGCCGAGCTCCAGCCACTTCAGCTTGCTACGGCTGTTGGATCTGACACTTTCTCAGCACCCTTTTTTGCCACTCTTCCTGGGATTTGAAGATGTTTTCCCATTACTCGGAATGTGTGCCTTTCCAAATGACAATAACACCCAGACACAGGGACAGTTTTCATAATATTGCTGTTGTTTGCAGTYGTTGTTTCCAATTTGAGACTCACAGAGCCTCATTCTCCCAAAATGCTGGCCACATGCACGGCTCTGCACTGAGTGTGACGTGGAGCTTTATCTCCCTTGCTGTACCTGGCACTTTAAACAGATGCTACTGAATTTCAGGGTCCATCTTTCCTGTTCTTAGCAGGCAACAGCTTGTGCTGCACCAGTGGTGCTTCAAAACTACAACCAGAAACTCATCCTGTGACCCTCCCTAGCAGATCATTGACAGGACTGGCATTGGTTCCCTCCCCTCCTCTGTTCACTTTGAACATCCCTTTTCTTTCTGGGTGTCCTTTCCTATAGAGTTCTSTATTTCTGTGTGCTTTACATATTTCATTTTAGGCTTGATAACTCCCTTTGTTTTGTCCAATGCCCATTTTCACTGTTTCATATTTTTCAGGATATTTTGGCCCCAAGCCTCAGAATACAGTGGGGATCTCAAAGACCTAATCCTTCTGCTACACCAGCTATGTCCCAGATCAGCACCAGATCATCCATAAATTCCAGATGTCAAATTTCTGTGCTTCACTTTTGTCCTCCTGAAAAAAAAAAAAAAAAAAAAAAAAAAAAAAAAAAAAAAAAAACCAAAACAAACCACAACAAACAATCAAAAAACAAACAAACAAAAAAACCCCAACATAATTAGTGAAAATATCAAATGCTCAAGAAAAAAGCTGTTATCAAAATCAGGTCACCTTCTGCCACATTCCTGTTTGCTGGCACTTTTACCTTGCAGATACAGCGTGAAATGTGGAGGGCTTTTATCCTCCCAACAACCTGCATTAAAATGTTTAGCTCCAGCAGAACTTTTGGTTGTTTTGGCTTTTTTTTAATTTAGTGTGATTTCTTGTTCCCTGGGTGGTTTCTTTTCCTCTCCTGAACCCACACATTGTTTAGAACCCACAGAGAGCCGAGGTGTTTGAGGGCAATTTGATTTGAAAAGTTTAATCTGAAAGATCAGGTCCCTGTGACTCTGACCCTTTTGTGCATCAACATATGCTACAGAGGGCAGCAGTTTAGACACAAATGAATGGAAAAAACTCAAACAGTATGAATATTAGGGAGGGATGGAAAAATACAAGTGTTTAACAACAGAATTGTAATCTCCTAATGAAACAATCAGCACAACAAAGAGCTTCTCTCCCAGCACAGGGAGAGGCAAAGTGGACAGGGAGAGCCTTGGGGTGCCAGAAATAAAAAATCACATCTGTTGGACTCCCCTGATGGTGCTGGCCACCAGCTCTTAATGATCCCTAGCAAATCTGTGTACATGTCACTAAAGCAGGGCCCACACTTTGCCAGCTGGAACAATGGGCACCAAAGTTCAAAATGAGCCAATTTTATCCTGGAACATCAACACTAAATTGTTCATGTCCAGCCATTAAAAGGATTTCAGCCTAAACAGATGGAGTTTAAAGATTTAACAAATGGTCAATATAACACAATAGGGTCACTGGAGTTTCTGCTGCTGGACACAAAGCCYTGGTGGTAGCTGTGGCCATGCACGAATTTGCCATGAAGGGAGGGGSGTTTTACCCTCTCCCTCAGACTCTCCACTTGCTGTGAGCCAAAGRTGGAGGGTGGGAACAGGGAGCTGCAGGGTTCAAGTTAAAGGGGGCCCTGTGGATGACATCTCTGCAGTGCCCATGTCACACTGCCTGAAAGCAGAGTGTCCCACAGACAGGGGGCTCAGGACCACACAACAAAGCTGACAACGTTCATGGGGATGAAAAGGACACGGGGGGTTGAGGAAAGGTTAAAAAAACATCAGACTAAGGGCTGAGTTGGAAGGGATGCAGAGGGAGAAAGTAGAGCAGCAAAGGCAGAGCAGGAGCCCAGATGATGTCTAATTTATGGCAGCCAGACAGCACCACTCCCACCTCTTTAGCAGCTGGAGCATCGGTCAGCTGAACTCTAATGGAGTCAATTTGCTGCTGGAAATAATGACTAAATTACTCCCATTTGACCACTGAAGAGGCTGCAGTCTAAGTAGATGAGCATGGGGAGGTGAGTGCTGGGAGCAGCTTGATGTGCTGTGAGGGTTTCTGTGCCTGCAAAGAGACCCCCCCAGAACCCTTCAGGAACACCAAACTTCTCTTCCTGCAGAGCCCTTCCACCAAGCCAAACTTTCTCTCTCAGCTCCTGCCAAGCCCCAAGGAAAGACAGCTGGGCCGAAATGCCAGCTGATAAATGAAAGGGTTTATTTGAGGAATAAACAAGGCACAAGCTTTGCAGCAGCTTCCAACTCTGCTTTGGCCCACCCCCTGTGGATGGGGGGGGGCGGGGGAAGGATCAGTCACTGAGGAAAAGGGGGAAAGGGTTGTTTATTTCCCATTTCTGCACAGGCAATGGCTGTCACGCTCTTTGCTCTCATCCCTGGTAGCAGAGGCTTCTGAGGGTACAAAAGCTCCAAGACCAATGGCACAACACCCCTGTAAGAACCAGTGTGTCAAAAGATGTTTTCAGGACAGTGCTGCTGGAAGGTCTGAACAGTGTGAGAGCCAACTTGTGTCATGAGAGACTCCTACAAAATCCTGGTCCTGATGGATTCAGTTCAGCYATTTCACCTGACTGCCTCTGCCCACTGCAGGGCAAAGGCAGGATCCCAAAATGGAAACTAATGAAAAGTGCAGATGAATTCCCAAGTGCTCTAAAATAAGCAGAAGTTTAGCCAAGAGGCAGATCCAGAAAACCACTTAGGCACCAAAGCCCTCGGTATTTCTCTTGCAGGCTCTGACAGCCGGTGGGAGAATCTCCTGGCTAAGCCCCTCGGCACTCCCCAGGGGCTGACCTGCCTCGGGCCCCACAGCCTGCTCTCACCAAATGCTGAACTGCAGCAGAGGCCAGGCTCCTCTTATTTGGATGCTGCAATACCTGGCTCTTTGAAGCTCTTTTTTTTTTCTTTTTTTTTTTTCTTTTTTTCTCTTTTTTTTTTTTTTTTTTTTTTTTTTTTTTTTTTTTTTTTTTTTTTTTTTTTTTTTTTTTTTTTCCTAAGAGCCATCAGGATGTTTATTTTCTCATCCCATATAGACAATTACTCTATTACTATTCCCAGGATAAAACCAGGAGTGAGTGAAGCCCTGGCTACACCAGCCTCGTGTGACAAGCCCTGGGGAGACCTGTCAAAGGGGAAATGAGACTGAAAGAGATGGTTGCCCACCCCACACACCCTCCCCAGCTCGCCTCAGTACCAGCTGATGATTCATATGCTGCCTGTCACTCAGTGGGTAGGATATCTCAGCTCTCCATCAGCATCACCCAGCCCTGATCCACACAGACATCCCTCAGACAGGCAGAGTTAAAAGCAGCAGCGGTCGCAGGGGAGGAAGCTGAGATGTTGCACAGTGAGCCTGCCCCACCTGAGGATGTCTGGATATACTCCTGTGGTTATACAGCAGCTCAAAAACAGCTCCCAGTCGGTGAATTCAATTGTCTCCCTTGTTCCTGTCACTTCTTCCACTCCRTCTTCCCCATGGAGCTGTCTGAATGAAGGATACCTTCAACCCCCTGTCAGTGACAAACTTTGGTTCTTTGTCCTTTCAAAACTTATGTTCATTTCATTTCTTACAGGAGCTCAGTAGCTCTAGGCCTTCCTAAATTTGGCAGGTTTGAGCTATTTTTAAAGGAGTCAAAAGAGAGTTCCAGCAGCTCCCCACTCCTGAAGATGATGAGAGGCAAATCCTCTCACCTTGCAATAGGCAGGCACACACAGAAATGTGGTGCAGGGKGTATTTACTGTGTGTCTATCAGCTGTTTGGACTGGCTCCTTGCAATGAACAAATCTTGGCCTCCAGAAGGAAGGGGATCTCTGTTACACTTTCTTAATGCAGTTGCATTTTCAAAGCACGCATCAGCTGCCAGYTGAAATGCTCCCTCCCGGCTCTGATCCTGCCGGTCACCCAGCAGGAGCCAGGAGCAGAGCAGCAGCAGACACTGAGCTCATCCAGAGCTGCCCTGCCATGCCAGAGGAGAAGCCCAGAGCCCCGGGACTGCAGCGTCACCGCTGGCTCAGGGTCAGCCCCTGGACCAGGGGACACCATGGCTCAGAGGGGATTCTCAGCCCAGCATTCAGATCTCTCRTCGTCATCTTCTGGCGTGGGCCTGATGTGTGAGTCATGGCTTTAAACTGATTAGGGGTGCAGATAAGGTGCTCTGCACATCATTCACGGCAGAGCTGMAGCAGGGTGAGCAGGGTTCAGTCATTTTCCCCACTGGAATGATCTTTCCCTGTTCCTGCCCCAGCCTCCTGCCCCTGTGTAACACATCCCAGTGCAACCACAGCTTTATTAAACAGGGCTTGGGGCTTTCTAACTTGATCTCTATTTCCATAATAAAAGCTTTCTGTTATTATCTGTGCACGTACTTGTCAAATCGGAATATTCTCGGGGATATTGTTTTAATTCCCAATCACTCAATAACTCGTAAGGAATGCAGAGCAGACACGAAAGCCAGGACACCTGGGGTCCTGTGTCTCGGAGCACAAGCAAAGCAATGCAGCTCCGAGTGAATGTACTGCATATCTGCCCCGGGAAGATTTTCCAGTCTGCTTCAGACTTATCCCTGCCGAGGTTAAACCCTCCCAGCACTGGAAATCTGTACACCTGCCCTGCACCAGGGTCAGTGATATTTGCCACCTAATTTGCCAGCAAGGGTAAGTGTTGTTCCCCAAGCTCRTCTGCCAGGTCAGACCCAAAGAAGRAGGAATAGAATCTTCTTCTCAAAGAGGAAAAATAATCCAGCTAAGCTTTGCAGGAAAAAAACCCTGGAAGACACCTGCTTGTGTTCCCCAAGGGCTGTGCCCACTTTCTCACCGAGCAGTAACCCCAGCATCCCTCACACCCTGCTGCTGATCCAGGTGCTGTGACATTGCTTCCAGCTGGAGTCCAGTGTTACAGCCTCTGAAGCAGTGACTTTCTGCAGTCTGCTCACGTCTCCAACTGCTCATTCAGAGTGGTCTGGCTCACCTTGGCATGGAGACAGACAAAAATCAATACTTGACCTATCTGYTGGTGACATGCCTGACATATTTCTCCCCAATACTTCTATCATATTTGTTTACCTCCAATGAACTAATGTTTTCCAGATTTTCTAATCAATATAAGCTAGGACTTTTAAAAGGTGCTGAGCAAGATTATTCAAAAATGATCCAAATGAATCAATGAAGACAGCCAGACTACAGAGTTATTAMTGTCATTGTATTGGAGAGACAGTGGGGGTTGCTGGGCCAGGCTGATTTTGGGAAGTTTGCTCTGTGATTGAGAAACAAAAGTCCTGAGGGCTGGGCTTCAGTGATATCTCCATAAATTCCTAACACTCACAGTCATGGAATAGATAAGTTGGGCAGTGGAGATCCAGAAGAAAAGATTCACAGTTAGAGCTGACTTGAAAATTGGTTTTAGGAAGTGCTGGGAGAATGAGGAGGTGAAGGGGCTGGATGGGCTAATGATGGGATTTGTTCTGGAAACCCAGAGAGCAGACATGAGGAAGAGAAGAAATGGGGACAGGAGGATGTGGACAATTCAGGGTGAAACCCAGCGCAGAGAGGGTCAGAGGGTCCAGAACAGGGGCTGATTCCAAAGGGCATCTCCACCTGGCTCCTCAAATTAGACAATTAGGTTAATTGCCTCCTGGCCACAAGCTGTGGTAGGAGGYTGCAGCTGTGCCCTTAGAGCCTTGGCAGCCTGGTCCTTCTCCTGCTTCAGCCTTAGGAGAGGTGCAGGGTGCCCTTCAGGGACCAGCAGGGTGGCACAAGGACAGTGGGATCCTGACAGTCCCAGGGCTCCTGCAGGTCCCACAGMTGCTGCAGGGCAGAGGGTTTCTGCACTGACAGAGGGTGCCAGAGGGATTATSTGTGTTCCCTTGGAGGGAGCAGGAYACAGGRTACATCCAAARAMCACCTCACTACCTATGAGAACTGAGATTCTGCATTCTTTTCAAGGAGAATTCTTTCCACAGRGTGAAAGGAGGCGCACCAAGGACAGAAGGAGCTGAAGACTGGCAAAGYCCTGCTCTAACCCACAAGGATGAAAGGCAGGGATCCACAGATCAGGCTCAGAGCGTGCTCTGACATCCTGGCACCATGTGGAGCCTGTGCTGCTGCCGGCTGCCGAGCAGGCTGCCACACACCATCTCTGTGCCAGCTCTCCCCATGCCCCCTTCCAGCCTCTGCCCCCAGCCCTACTCCTTCTGCCATAATCCCACACATGAGCCTGACTTTGAAACTCTGCCTTTGAGCTGAGTTATTTTTCCCCTCCMCAGTCAAAACTGCCACAGCTTAACCTGCAGAGGTTGAATGTCCCRAAGAAGCAGAGGCACTGCTCTGCACAGGTCCTCCTAAAACCCAGCCTGACTCACCCCACAGCATCCCTGATACTGCACAGGAGTACACATCCCTTGGGTGTCTCACTCTAGGTGTCWCAGCCATTCCCTTCTGTCTCCTTCCATCAAGCAGAGGCAAGTTCTCTCCCTGTGACTCATGAAGGACTTTGTTAAATTATGTTTTCTGCCCAAGGGGTTTGGGTTTTTTCTTGGATTTAAAAGTTGCCAGAGGTAGGATCCCTGGTGATCTGACCCAARGCTCCCTCTGACTGCACTGGACGTACTCTTCCTTTCCCCTTGCAAAAGGTGAGCAGCAAGGACATCACACTCTGTTTGGATGGTGAAGKCCTCTAGTAACAGCATATAATCCTTTCAGATATCCTAAATCTGGGGAGCTAAAACTACATGAGGAAGTAAGCGTTTCAGGCTCAGGCCTCGTTCTCCAGCAAATCCTGGAACAATTCTGGTAAGTCCAGGCTTTGGGAAACAATTTAGGAATGAGCTGCCCCTCAAAGGCACCGGCAGGGAGAGGCTGGGTAGATCAATAAGAGAATTCAGAGATGAGGTAACTGCAGGGACTGCCTGTAGGGAGCAGCCCCTGGAGCAAGTGGAACAATACTGGGATTTACATTCAAAGAGAAACAACTGATTGCCTCTGAGGGTCTTTTTGACATTCATGGAGTGCTGGCAACCAAGAGATCAGGATATGGGAGTAAACAATGGCACTGGTTTGTTGGACAGGACAGATAAAAGCTCCGGCAGTAGGGTGAGTTGTGGAAAAGGCTGTTTCTTCATAGGAAAGAAAGGGAGTGGGACTTGGCTTCTCCTTTGGCAGGACATATATAAATGRATGAAAATAGACCTTGACTACCCCCCTGCCTTGGTCAAGTCCTGCCCTGACCAGTCTGAYCCACAAGAAATAGCAATATCTGGATTTCCTTTTGCTCTACCAATGGGAGAGTCCATCACCTTTTTTGGATCCAGCTTGGGCATCTGCACAAGGCACTGCGACACACTGACAAGACATTCCCAAAGACTCTTTTTACATCCCTACTAATTACCTATATTTTTAATTGCAGAACGGAAGTTCTGAAAGCCACACAAAGAGAAAAATCTAAAAGCAGATTAGTTAGGTGAAATAAAAATGCCCTGAAATATATATTCAGGTAGCAGTAAAAAGACTTCTTTATCATTGCTTAGAGGCATGCAATAAAAGTATATTTTCAGTGCCTGGCTGCCACAAATAACTGTACTACAATTAGATGTGTGTGTTATAAAATCATGTGGGCGTGGTAATTATCACCCTTTGTAGCAGAATATATTTATACAGATCCCAAATTACAGCAGAAAGAAACATCATTTGAGAAGGTTTAAAAAAAAACATGTTGGCAGGGTGGATTAAACTTTTCATTTTATTTTTGGGAAGCATTCTATGAAAAAGTAGGATACATCACATGTTGTGTTGGGCTGGGATGGGTAGCTGTGCAGTCAGAGGGAGAGGCAGCCTATGTAGGTCTCTGTAGGAGTGTGTAAGTGTGTAAGTGTGTGTGTGTGTGTGTGTGTGTGTGTGTGTGTGTGTGTGTGTGTGTTTGTGCACACCAGGCAGGACCTGCCAGAGCTGCTCTAATGTTGCTCACTGCCTAAAACTACTTGCAGCAAACTGTGCCTGGTGTAGCAATCCTGACCTCACTGGGGATGCACAGCCGTGCAAGGCAGCTCATACCTGCATTCCTAGGGTGAGRATCCTGGTCTGTGCAGCATCATCTCACCTTTTGGTAGGACTGCATCTGCAAATGCTTCTTCAGCACATGGAAAAGTCACGGGTACAGCTGTGGACAGCGGCTGGATCCAATACCCACAKGGTATTTTCTCCATGAATCTTCCTTTTTTCAGTTCTAACCTTGCATTTGGTTTCCAAATGCAAAACATCCTTGATCCTATAATCTACTCATTGTATAGCTTGAGATTAATTGTTTTCTTGTGCTGTAATTCATGCAGCAGACACAGATGAATCCATCACAGCTTCCACCTTTGCCTCAGCTGTGATTTTTGGGAGATTCTTTTTATCCCAAAAGTGYTTCTATTACATGTGGATCCATCACATTTATCCTTATGTAAGACTGCTTAAGCACTTTCTTGCAACCTCTTAGCATCTGCCTAAAGCCACTACAGCTCATCGCAATGAGATGGAGCTTGACTGGGAGCTTTTTATTATTTGGAATCCAATATTCCCAGCTTGCATATTCTATTTGCAGAAGCCTTGTGAAGCTTTATAAAAATTCTGTCACATATATTCTATTTTGATAGGGCTATTTTCATTGTGTTYCCAACTCTATTATTTAAAAATTGTCTAGCTCGGTCTCCCAAATACCATTTTCAGGCAATTTCTTCTCCTAATTTGATGAGCATCTCCCCTCTCTGCCTCTCTCACTTTTTACACAGCTCTGTTCAAATTTTCTAAGAGGTCAACTTAGAGGGCAGAACATGTTCTTTATAACCAGYGTATTCCGGGTTTTCTCGGCTGTTTAAACCAAATCAATATATTGTCCTTCAGTGATGTTGTATTGACTCTCCATCTGTTGAAGGCTGGCGTCTTATTTGGTCACAGCATTGTTTGTGTGAGCTYGGGGCCAGGGGTCAGCAAGGTCATGACTTCACCACAATAGCACCGTCCTCGTGTGCCTCATTTCCTCYCTCGCCCATCAGCGTTTCCAAAGGCCCGGCAGATGAAACAGAGTTGGGCTGATGAAACAGGGTTGGGCTGATGAGACAGAGCTGTCTGCAAATTCAGAAGGGAGCAAGATGGATCATTGGCTGCTCTTTGTGCTGATACCACACAGCAGGATGATGCCATGGATGGAAATTTTTTAGGGCATCTTTGAACTAATTCTCAGAGTTACTMCCCTCTGCTGCTCCCACAAGGAATGCTTTTGTGTGATACCTACAGCAGTGCACTGGAGTAAAAATATCGAGACTGRTGCACATCTATGACAGCCCCACCATCAGCAGAAGCCAGCGCTGCACCAGTGCCTCTCTCACAGGTCAGGAAGAGGTTTGCAGGAGGTCTACTTGAGCTTTCAGCCTTCCTGAGGCTACAGCCCCTGTGTGACACTTGGGACAGACCAGGCTGATGAGGATTCAGGTCAGGTACCATCCAGAACAGGAACTCAGTGTTCCCAGCCACAATTCCGACCAGCAATTTATCAAGRCAGCTTTTCCAGCTTGCATAGGAAAGATTTTCCTACCTACCCTTGGCAAACCCCAGGTTTCTTGCAGTGACACTGATCAGGCTGGCAGCGGCCAGATCAACACTGTCCACATGGCTTTGGTCATATTCAGCGAGTCTGTGAATTTTTTTTTTTTTTTTTTTTTTTTTTTTTTGGTTTTTTTTTTGTGAGATATGTATTGAGAGAACCAGTAGTTCAGTGAAAAGAGTGTGAATGCTGAAGACACGAGGAAAGAAAAGAAACCAAACAATATTAGGCCACACAGTTTGCATAAGAGCAAATAACAATAAAGACTCGGACTACAAACTGGTGCAGCAATGAAGCATCACTTCCAAATCTATCAGAAAAATTGCACAAGTCTTTTGATCAGACTTGAAGACTTTAGAATGAACAAACAGATGAATATCCCAACCTGAAAACACCAGTGACTCCTGAGACCAGTGCAAAGGGCCARCACTAGAGTCAGGTTTCTGAGTTTGCTCACCAGCCATGGCATATTCTTGAACACCAATGTACAGAGAACCAACAGACCGGTAGAAACAAACAAAATTTCAAGTGGAAACTGTTAATGACATTGCCACTCATTAGAGTTTTACTGTGAATTGCATTATTTTTTCCCTAAAAAATTCTAAGAAAAAAAGGTATTTTGGCAAAAAATAGAAGGTGTAGTTCCCTGTTTTCCTATTCATTTTT
The DNA here is from genome assembly GCF_030028575.1 of Malurus melanocephalus. Classification (NCBI taxonomy): domain Eukaryota; kingdom Metazoa; phylum Chordata; class Aves; order Passeriformes; family Maluridae; genus Malurus; species Malurus melanocephalus. The sequence continues at coordinate 292,021 of NW_026623515.1, read as the reverse complement.
CTACAATGCCAGATCCTCAAACATGTTATATTTCCCACAGAACATCAAAGCTCTGGGAGACGATATGTGAGAAGATTCAAATGTTGGAAAGGAGGGGGCACATSTGAAAAGCACAGAAGGACAGAGATTCAAGAAACACCTAAAACTCACGCAAAGAACCACAGCCCTAATTTGGTTCCTTGACTGAACAGTTTAATAAAACCSACAAGTTTCTGCAAAAGGATCTACCAAAAATCACATCCCACAGGCTGCTCCCTTCTAGGCACCTTCAGCCCTGACAATTTGCAGCCTTCTCCCTGCAGTCCCAAAGGGATCATCACCGATCTTTCAAGGATTTAAGGTCAGAAATTTTAAGGTAGAAGACTACTCCAAAACAAAGAGCCTCACCACTACTGGCCAGGTTTAGCCTACAACTATTTTTGGAGCTGTTTCTTTCTGACATGGACCATCAGAGCATCCATTCCAATCACAGAAAGGGGCCACAGATGGAGCAGCACAGCACACAGTGCTCTGCTTATGGAATCATTTGGGAATCACAGAATCATTAAGGTTGGAAAACACCTTCAGTATCATCAAGTCCAACTGGTATGAAGCTGGGTACCTCCCTGCAGAGCAAAGGAGATTATTGCCATGCTCACACCATGGCAGAGCCCTCCTGGGGCACGAGCCCCCGGCTCCCTGTTCCACATCCAGTCTAGRGGCAGCACAGTTGGGTCCCTACCTCTACGTTTCCTGAGTTATTTCAGGGCCAATTAAGATGTTTTCCTTTATGATGTAACACAGATATATAAAATATTCTTCTGGAATATATTTACCCTTCTCATCCAGGAAAAAAAAAAAACAACAACAACAACAAAAAAAACACAAAAAACCCAAGCTTACAGTATTAGTAATATGCTCTACAAAAGAAAAACCAACTGCTTAAAAGAAAACAAACAAACAAAACTTGAAAAGGTGTAGAATTTTCATCTCARAAGTTTTCCCTTTTCTGTTTGAACTTGAGGTTTTGATGAAAGGCAGGAATTTTCCATTTTTAACTGAAAAAAGAACAACCACTTCAGAAGAGAACAAGAGCATTCAGMCAAAACCCTTGAGATTTTTCACTGACGATTTCATCACTCTTGTTTTGGGGGTTCATTGTCTCAGTGTTGATGAAAAATCTGTGCAAGAATGCTTTCCCCAGTGGGTTTTGAAAATTAAAATTAGAAGTTCCTGCTTTTTTTTTTTTTTTAATTTCTTTTTTTTTTCCTCCTATGAGCCCTTCTCACCCAGGTTTACTATTTTTATATTGAGTCCCAGCTGCTAACTAAGCTTTGGCTTAGTGCTCTTACTGCAATGATGAGGCATTTCCATTTCTGATTTCCAGCATATGTTGCACTTAATATAACACTGCCCTTGTGCACCAGTTACCCTGGAATAATGGCAGTGCCAGCAATAGAACAGTGGTGTGATCCCTCGAGAACAGCCAGGGCATGAAACCTGTGCCAATATGCAAATGTCACACAGTTAATAGAACAATGATAGATCCTTGAGCTACACAGAGAGGTATTTTTGTTATGTATACAGAAATATGCTTGATGTTGCAATGAAAGCTTCTTTTTTAGGTTTCTCTTAAATGAGCTTRGAAAAAAAWTAGCTGCAGAGATAATGATGAAAACCTGAACAATTAATTCTGGGRATGAGGCATCCACAGCCTGAGCTGATTATTTTTTGTTTCTTAGGCCTGTRGCCTGGACTAGATGATTGCAAAGGCCAGGCTCTTGTGCAGGATTTATGGGACTTTATCCTTTTCAAAGAGCAGGAGGCACTGTACTGCAAGAGCCACCTTTTGCAAGGTGTTTTACAAAATCTTCTTTAGGAAACCAGGGCAGAACATCCGAAAAGAGAAAAAAAGCAATGAATTTGAAGGCAGCGTTGGACACAATTAGCAGGAACTATTTGCTGGTGGTTGATACTTTGCATGATGCTGTGAGCAGTGTCCCAGGAGATTTTGTAACGTCTGCATTGTGCAAGGCACTGAGCTTCCTTCACTTCTGGAAATRACAGGTGAGGCCACACCAGCCCCACCAGGGACCTGAATGGCTTCTGTGCAAGTCAGGCTTTGTGACTCAGACCATTTTTGCTTTATTCTAGCAAAGATTTAGCCAAGCAAACACCTTCAGGGCCACAAGGTGAAGTTTTCAGCCGCAGCTGAAGCAGYGCATCTCCGTGCCCCGGGAGCCAGCCCAGGCAGCCTTTGGGTAGGAAGGTGCAAACTGGAATACTTCCAGTCTTGTGGGTGGCTTGGCTAAATCTGCATCCCAGATCTAGAGAGTGAAACCCACCCCAAAACTCAGCTTTTGGCTGGTGTGGAAGCTTTTGAGAAGCAGTGTTATCTCCCATCCACACAGTGCAGCAGAAGCCAGGCAGGCAAACACAGTGGTGGGAGCACTTGCAGAAGGAGAAGCTTTCCCTCTTGCAGGAGTCATTGTTTCTGCTTCCAACTAAGTCAGAAGTCAAAAAGAAATTCTATCCAGGAGATACACAGTGCATTACATAAGACTTCATATAAAGTAAATTGTCATCAGATTTACTGCAGTTAGAAAAAGGCTCTTCTGTCTGTTGGCATAAAATATGGACTAGGTTTTAAGAGGCTAGTGAGAATGAATGAAACAGTATATTTGGAGTTCCATGTCCTAAGGCTTTCTGTGCAGGRACCTGTCAAGCTTTYGGAGCAGAAATGTTTTAAAATATTYTTTTGRAAAGTCTTAAAATTGTWTAAGATATAACTCAGAAGCAGCAGGTCTTGATCACTTTTGCTTGTATATATTGTATTAAAACAAAACAATAAAATCAGATTTAATATTCCACAATGAATTCTGATTTCTGGCTGGTTTTCTTCCTCTCCAGGCTGGAGAAAAAGCCAAAATATCAAAGTTCTTTTCAGAATTTAAGTTCAAAAATTATTTAAACTATGGATGATGTTACTTTAATGTTGTTAGAAAGATCTTGCTTCGAGGCAATTTGGCACAACTGCATCAGCTCATGGCCCTTGATGCCTGTTACAAGTGGATGTTTGTGAATTCATTGCTCTTATCCTTTTTGTGGGTTGGGCTCCATACCAAGCAAATATCTCCTATGATGCCTCTATAGGAACATACCCCAGTCAAAGCAGAAAGACCAAWAAAGGAGCCAATTCTGTGCAGTGGGCAGTGATTTTAAGGCACAGACAGATCCAATCTAACCATGTTCAAAACAAGAAGCTTCAGTTCGACAAACTAAATGTTTTTATTTGGATAAAAAAATACCATTTTAGCATTTGTTTTTTGTCTTTTTTTTTTAATAAATAAATGTTTCCTTACACTATTTTTTCAGAAACTCTTTGTCCAACCAAAACCAAAATGCACAATTTTTACCATTTGCTAGGGACAGGAAAATTGCATTTGATCTGAGGATCATGAAAAACCTCACCGCTGTAGAAACTGATAATCTCAATTCTTTGTCCTTTAAGCTGATACTTTCCCATAAATCACACAAAAGTCTCAACAGACAGGAAAGACAATGACTCTTGATTGGAAAGAGAAGGAGGCCAGACAGTAAACTCAGATCCCAATTAGCCCCAGCTGTAAGCCAAGCTAACTCCCCATTTTAATGGCTCACAGGGGAACRCATCCATAGAGTAAAAGCTACCAACCAAATAAATTCCATCGCCTCCCCCCAGACTCCCCTACTCCCACAGGTCCTTCAGACAAAAGTCTATTTCCCTCCTTAGTTGTTAAAAATATTCTTGGTTGTTAAAAATATTTTTGGTGCTCTTCAAATGCGGAAGGCAGAAAAGGAAATTAAAAAAAAACCAAACAATAGATTTTGACACAAAAGCACCCTTCTCATTAGGACTTATTTAAATAGCATTAGAGCTCATTGAATTTCATACACTAATAACGTTCCTACTCAATCCAAGGCAAACCAGTCAAATCTAAAWCTATCAGATTTTACAAGCAAAGGAATATTGCCAAGTTCTAATATTTCTCCCGCATTCAATGTCAGAATGGGGTATGGAGTCTCTTCCAAACTCTAGATTTCCTTTTTTAAAAATCGCCTTTAAATCTACTACTCCATGGTGATTAAAAAAAAAAAAAAA
>NW_026623515.1:265247-287735 GCF_030028575.1 Malurus melanocephalus | reverse complement strand
AATCTTGAGAGCAACATCTATGCAGGATTCTCAGATAAGCAGTGTTTTAGGAGTGAAGCTGGCTTTAGTGCAGCAATCAGCCAGGATTTGAGATTAAAAAGTAGCTAAGACCCTACCAGACAAAGCYTTTGGGCAGATAAAGCTGACTGTGACAATAATAAAGCCCCCAAAGACACAGAGGCATGTCTGAATCCTTGGCCAGTCCACACCAAGCTGCCTCTTCAACTGGGAAAAAGCAGCACCAGGGAGCCACTGAAATTAGAGAGCAGGCATGGGCTCAAAGCCTAACACGAGGTGCTGGTCCAGCCAGGGCTGCTGGACTGGGACCCTCCTACACAAACCCTTAAGGCTCACACAGACAATTGCAGGGACCTGCAGCCTCAGCCATGCCCAAACAGCCCAGCTGGAAGTGCCAGCAAAACCTTGGTAGGAGCTGCATGAGGTGCCGTGGCTGCAGGAACAGCTGCCTGGTGTCTSTGTGTGTGTGTGTGTRATACATTTTCATTGAATSGCTGGCGAATAGAAGYGATAAGGAGGAATAAAGTCTGTAGTTAGAGCTCATTTTGTATTGTACAGGATGTCTTGGGGGTTTTATGGGTTTAATATATTCGCTGCTCCTGCTGGATCTCAGCGCAGACCTCCAGATGAGAATATCTACTTGAGATGCAGGTTGCACTACAACTCATTTATAATGAATATAACAACTTGTGAAGTGGATTTAGAAGTCATTGAGTTATAGATTATTTGGGTAAACGGGGCACAAGCACTGCAGCAAGAAACCCATTTAAATATTAAGGAAAGCTATAAAGTGAGAAAAGAACCGATGACAGGGTAATATCATGTCAGAACATGCCCTCCAGAGAGGGACCTCTGCAGTGTATTGATCTGAGAGAGCTCCAGAAATCATTCTGCAAACCCATAAAGCTCAGCTGTAAATGCAGAAAGGTGAGCTGCAAAGGCCAGCAGAGGAATGGGATACACGAGCTGCACCAAACCCTGCCAGCCTCATCTCATGAGTGATTTCTCTCCCCTGGTCTGGAGCACACTCACCAACCCAGGGTTAATCAGTGAGCAGGAGTGGAAGAGTCACTCCCTTGGGCTGAAAAGCCTTTTCTGGGGATGAATTTCACCCTCTGTGTATCAATTCTGTTACTGCCCACAGTCACCTTCCTTGGTCTAAATGAGCACATTGTGGGCATCTCACACCCAGGGGTTCAGCTGGCATGGAATAAGGACCACAGAATAAACCCTCAGCTGGAAATGCCATGCCCAAGGCAAATCCTGGGTTATAAATTGCCAGCTGGACCAMGCACAGAKTTTTATTCCCACTACAACCATTTGRGATGCTATTAAGATAAGGGGGAAGCCTTACTGATGTCAGTCTAACACCAGGGGCTTGAGTACTCAGACTACCCAACACTGCACSGTGCTGAGAGCTTTTGGAGAGGTGCTGAGAACACTCTGAGCCTGCTGAAACTGTCTAAATTGTGTCTGCTCCAGAGCCACACAGCAAAGCAGAGTCTGATATTCATGCACAGCAATTGAGATGTGTAACCTGAACAGGGCCATTGCCAGCAGTTACCAAATCAAGATGTGCCCATCCAGGGGAGGGCTGCAAAATCAGGCTCTGGCAGAGGACTGGATAGCAGAARTCTGTACAGAGCATCCAGGGAAGGAAAAATTAACAATAAAAACTAGACATCCAAATGTTGCCATTTCATAAGCAACAAACAGGGTTTTCAGACTCGCCTGGTGCCCTATGTAGTTCAGGAAATTTTCGTTAAAGTTTCTGAGACTCTCTTGAACCCAGCGTTGTTCCTCCCTGCTGTATCATGYTCACAGCACGGCCAGGTGAGGTTGTGTGATTCAGCAGGAAGGGCTCAGCAAGAGAGGTGAGCRCCAGCCAATTCAAGGACACGCAGCTCCTGAAAAACAAGAGGTGCCTGTTTGGCATGCAATTTGCAACACAAAGGCACTGTTAGAGTCACTCGTTCGTCCTCTTCCCTCCCTCCTGCCCTTGTTTAGAGAATGCTCTCCCGGTTTTTTTGCAGCATCAGGGAAAACACCACATCTGTCTGATGGGCCAGAAGCAACCGGCACCACTTACATGAGGCTGGCAGCTGCTTTTRGCATGAAAATGAAGCATGCTCCCTGGATGATGGAGCACTCTGCCCATCTTAAAAAAATGCTGAGGAGCAGAATCCAGGGAGAAGTGCAGGAAACTGTGAAGGTGTGAACTGTTGTTCACTGAATACAAAAAGAAACTGAGAGGGGGACTGGAGAGAACGAATGAACTCAGTCTCAGCGCTACACCCAGTCTTATCCAATTTATAGCAGGACATTAAAACCGGTAATAATAATCTAATGGGAGGGCATAGCTGGCGCTTCTGAAACCCCTGGATCTGAAGGTCACTCGTTTTATCATCGAGACAATCTTTTAAAAGCCCCGTTGGCGTGAAGCATTAACGGGAGGTGATCAAGGCTTTTAATCGAAAGCCTTTTATCCACAGCAGGCTGCGGTGGCACATCGCGCACCTGAAATCTGGGATGCATCACCGAGCGCACAGGGCGCGCTCCTGGCCCTGAATCCAATCGCCCAGACAGGCAGGAAGGAGCTCCACACCGCGTTATTCCTTTTGGGTTTGCCATCTGCGGTGGTGGCCGGTGGAGCTGCACGAAGGCGAATTAATTCCTGAGTGCAGAATTCCATCCAGAGCTCTGCCGCTCCACCGCCCGGCTCGGGCTGTGCTGAAGGCACCACGCCAAAGGGGGTGGCTTTTATTAGGGCCAGACCTCTCCTACAGCAATTAGTGGCAAAGCCTAATAACGGGATTAATTAGGATATTGCCAGAAGAAGCTAATTGTCTACGGCAAAATTGACTCTTTAACCCGTTTCTTGGCTGAAAGCTTTCTCGGTGACCGGTGCGAGGGCTCTGCTAGCCAAATGCAGGCATAGACCTGGAATGAAGRTGAGAAGGGAAAAATGTAGTAAGGGGCTGTGAAAAGAGAGAAGGAAAAGCTCTCCAGTGATACAGCTTCTTTAAAATGCATGAACAACATCCCACCGGGCCTTGCTGATTAAATACACACCAACACCAATGGGTGACAAACTTCCTTCTCTGATAATATTTCCTGAGTTCCAGAACTCACAGTTTCCTTATGGATATATGTGAGCAATTTATATTTAATCATTACTAATGAAAAACAAAACAGGACCCCTGWTTTTCCCTCAGCTGTTACACTAATTTCTCTCAGGCCAGAATTAGAAACACATTAAATACAACTAATTTAATGGCTTACATTCTGTGTTTTACCTTTACAGCCACTTCAGTAGGAGACACACTACTGCCTTATTAAAAAAAATATGGATATAAAAGATTGCTTTCTTTCTGCAGGACTTTTTGCACGTACAGAAGCAGAGATGTATATATACAAACTGAACTCATGTCACTCTTACACTTCGTAAAAATCTAGGGATTGGAAATCATGTTGCACTTTAGAAATATGAACTACTGGATATTCCTTTTCCCCAATATAAAAAGAAAGAGGTATTCAGTTAGAGTTACATCCTGAAAATCTGGTCCTTAGTATTTTGCTGTTTTCCTGGGGTTATGAATTAGAGATGTCCTAAGACAGTAACGCAATTCCACAGTACATCCGTCTGGGATGCATGGGAAAAATTCACTCTAGTTCCATACAGATCTGTGAAGGTTTTCAGAAACATTCCTCATCCTAAGCTGTGGCAAGAGGCCAGCATTCAAACATTTTTGGTTACACTGAAATCCCCCAGGACTGCAATTTGGAAACATCAAAGCTCAACACGCTCCCCAGCATTCTCCAGCTGCTAGTCTGGCACCCAACAATGAAACYGTGGCTGCTGTGGATTAAAACTGGMATRGTTCCTCTCTCACCTATTCCTTGAMAACAGTTCAAAATCCATTGTTGCTGCTTCTTCAAAGGCCTGTAACTCTGAACAGCACATCACAACCAAGTGTGAATCAATGTCTTTGAATTTTGGTTACTCTGCCTCACAGGATGCTTAATCCCACCTGGGGTTCATGGCTCAGCAACAGATAAGAAGCCAGACAGGTGAGCTGTCAAGAAGCTATCAGGAGTTTCTTAGATGAGTCTAGCCTTGAGAAAGACCTTCAAGAAAAGTCCAGGCCCTTGAGGAAATAGGATTAGTCACCAACAGCTCACTCCCATCCTGCTCTCGCCCACACCAGTGACTGCAGTAAATCCACCAGCGGGAATTGCACGCTCTCCTGTTTCCTGGTATTACGCCACTGCAAAAAGCTCAGGTCACACTAATTGCTGCTTAATGTTCACTGTCCRCAGCTTTTAGCAGCAGGATTTATCTTACCAGGTGCCTCCAGCTTCCCTGGAGAGAGAACCGGTGCTAGCACCAGTCAGCCGTGATGTGGAGGAAGATCTAATCCAGGACAAAGCAGAGAAGGGAAGAAGATGGGGAGAAAGAAAGTGGACAGTAGTGGAAATTGGGAAAAATCTGGAATAGTCATGAGAAAATTCTTCCAAACATCTGAGAGTTGTTGTTCCCTCCTAAGGGGCCACAATAAAGGAACTGTGTGCAAGGGCAGCCTAACCTTGGCTTCYACCATGCAGAATCAGCTTTTAGAAGAAATTCTCTTTCAGGCTTCGGAGAGAGGACTTGCCCATGTCTCTGACACTAAGACCCAATTCCCTGGCTCACAGGAAGGCTGCTGGATAAATAGGGAATACTCGCTCCATCACCTGAGCAATGAGGCTTCCCAGCAGGCTCAGCAATTGCTCTCAATCCTGACATGCCAAGCCAGTTGCTAACCATCCCTTGCCTTGGAAGTTTTGTTAACACTGCACATTTGGGATGCTGGATAATCACATGCTCTCTCTCCCTTTTATTCCCTCTTTCGCTTATCCATGTCACTATTTCATTGAGTTAAAGTAGCTACTCTATTCTCCTTCACCTTTCCACCCTGCCAGCAGTATGATTTTACTAAAATGACTTAYTTGTTTATTCCAGTAAAATTTTCCCCCACTCTGAAGTCAGAYAAGAAGGAGAAAAATTTAATTTAGAAAGATTTGAAATTTCTGAAATAGATGACAGCTGAGAACAGGCTGGCACGTTAAATCATTTAACTTCACAAACACTCTASTCTCATTTAGGCTTGACAGATGTAAATGCCAGCCAGGTACTACCTAGTAGTAATGCTATCTTTACTTAAATTAAGCAAATACATAATACAAAACCCTTTTCAAGTGCATTAGCCAKCTGCAGAAGAGTGGATCTCTAGCTGCTTTTTTTCCCCCCAGTTTTTCATTTATGTCATGTACAGTGGTGGGAGGACAGGCTTAACACTTTCTTCAGGTTAAATAACTAAGAGATCATCAAACGCTCCTAAATCATGTCACAAGTTCTGCCASTGTCCTGTCCTGGATAACATATTTTTTTATGCAACCATGAATCAAAAATACTGACTAGGCCTGCAATAACTGCAGTGATGAGATAGCAGGATAAGGGCAATCTATAAGAAAGCCATTCTTTGCAGATGTACGCAGTACAAAAACGCCTACCAGGCAAAATGAGAAACTGAAGGATTTTATCCATTTAAAAACCAGGCAAAAAAAAAAAAAAAAAAACCCACATTCAATGCCAGATTGGAACTCAAACTGAACAGGAGGCTTCAAACCAATTGCCAGGTCCACCAAGAAGCAACACCTTGCGCTCCACATAGCAGACTCCTGGATATATTGGCAGGTGCAGAGAGATCTGCTTCGGGCATGGCACTGAGGTCACGGCGCCAGTTTACTGAAGGTCACTCTGAACACAATACACTCCAGAGACTTGGCTTATCTCAGCTGAAAATTGCAGGGGGTGGAAGGATGGGATGGTGATAGGCTTCAAATAAAAAAAAATCCCCGTGTTCGAGGTTTTTCTCTAAAATAAGATTTTCTATCAGGAGAATTCCCAGCTGCAGTCTGAGCAGCRGCTGCCCCTCTCTCACAAGGTGATTCACTCAAACAAGAGGCTTACAGACCATGGTATTTTCTTGTTCAGTGTGTGAATTCCAAGCAAACACTCAGTCAAAACTGGTTGTTTTAGAGGTGGGAAATTGGATTATTGCAGTGCTCACCTCTTTGTTGATGATGCCTTGCAGTGGGAGGAGGGAATGGGAGTTTGTGAATAATGCCTTATACTGCGAGGAGGGAACAGAGCCTCTTCTCATTTTTATACTGTCCAAGCAAATAAACACTCAAGAATGCAGGGACAAGGGATTCAACAGTGARAAAACAGGCAGAGCTTTCTGTCTGACACACAGGGTTCCTGCCACTGTGACAGCCCACATAGCAAAGGAGGAAATCTTGGACACGTACCCTGAGGGCCCCAGGATTTGTCAGGATCTGAGCCCATCTGTGCCAGGCACTATGCAGCTTACAATAGCTTAYATGAAACCAGCCCATACCCCAAACCACTTGTAGAGTGTTTAAGATGCTGTAATGAAGTAGCAAGGGGGGGAAAGGCAAAGGCAGGCCAATATTTTTGGGTTTCCTGTCTGGAGTGAAACTGCCCCACCTCACATCAAAAACTTCACCTTCCCCCTTTCTCCCTTCTTCAGCCCCWTGTGCTGGGTGAAACCAGTTAGCCTGTTTAAGGCTGACAAAGAGACCCTTTCCYCATCATATCAGATCACTCAAGGTGCCTGGAGAGAGAAAACAAATCCCCAGATCTGCACCCAATTTTTATTCTGATTCTCCCCATACAACCTCCTCTGGGGAAAAAAAATCTTGGTATTTGGCACAGAAAATGCTTCCTAAAAAAAAGCCAAGGATCTCAGGAGGTGTCCTAGGGATGACAGAAGTTTGTGGCATATACAAGTGGGCAGATCCAGTTCTCTGTCTTTAGCTCTATCTGCAGTTGTGCATTTTTAATAGAATTGTTCAATTGTTTGAGGCATATGCTGACAATGAGAGCAGAGCTCAACTCTTGATAACTGCGTCATTCCCTGGTGGAATGGCCCAATGTTTCAGACATCTCCCAAAAAACTTTAGGAAKAAAACAAGATACTTGCTTTCTCTACTTTCTTGTTAATTCAAATCAGCCAAAGATAGCATGAGTTTACTTAATCTGGCTTTTCTGAGGTGGCTCAGCTCTGCTGCTCCGTGGGTAAGAGAAACTCCTGTAAAGGGACAGAAAGAGGCTCGATGTGTCCTGAGAACTGCAGGCATTTCCCACATTGCCAAGCACAGCCAAAAACCTGGGGGCAGCCATTAGGAGGACAGCAGGTCTATGCCTACAGCAAGTTGTGGCAGCTCCATCCCAGGAGCCTCAGAGATGCCAAGACTGAGCCAAAATAAAAATCTGCTCAAGAGAAATGTGCCTCAGAGTACCAGCTCCAGCACTCTGAGCTCCACAGGGGCAAGTAGGGCAGTGACCAAATCCAAAATCCTCTGCGTGACCMATCCAAATTTCCTGCTGGGACAGGTCCTGAGGATGTGTAATCTCTGGTGAGTTGCTGAGAGTCTTCTGTCTGTATCTTGTGAGACCTYYTGATATTCATCCCTGCCAGGAGGTSCTTGTAGCAGGAGCAGGGACACACAGTATGAGGCAAAATTATGGCTGTAGCCGGTAAAAGCAAATATTAATGTGCTAGACGTTGTACATAAACATCTTTGATAAAAAAAAACTGAGTATATTGGTTTTAAAATTGTATATAGGACATTAAATACCTAGAATACCAAATTCTGCACTTGAGTTCCCCTCAGATTGCTGAACTGTGTCAGCTCCACTGTGTTTCAGACACACTCAGATGCAAGATCAGGCTGGGATGTTCCCCTCCTACTCRGCAGTGTAGCCTGTCCTCCGGGAAGAGTTCAGAGAGAGGTATTCCTCACTGCAGGGAAAACAGCAGCACATTTTAAACCTACCTCTAAATAACCCTGACAGACTTTCTGAAAAAAAAAGGATTTGGTTTTCTTTGGCAGCAGCGTCTGCTGCACACCCAGATGCTTTCTGTGCCCACCCCAGCGGGCTCAGCCCAGCCCAGAATCTGTCAGGGTCTCTGACAGAAGCAAACACCAAAGCACAGCCCTTCACTTCTCCTGGAGATGCACAGAAAAATCCCTTCCTCTCTGCCATGCAAATTYCAGTTCTCTCCACACCTTTCACACGCCCTCCTCTCCGCTACCGTCCCTGAGCTCAGCTGCCACCAAATCTGACTGATGAAAGGTGGCAGCTCTATTATATTAATTCCCTCCAGAAAGYAGAAAAAGAGCCTCACATGCTTTTCATATCAAACACATAACACATTTCAGAGTTTCTCTGCATGCTCTGGCTTCTCTCCTGCACGAAACGTGGCCGTCGAGGGAAGCGCTCCCCAGACTGGAGGATGCTCTTGTCAAACAAATGGCAGATTTTCACTTATTGCTATTTTCATATTAGGCACACATGCAAGATTAAGTGTGCTCATGCTATCTTTGGCTGATCCAGCATGAGAGCTGCCTGCAGCTGCTCCAATCTAATGGACCCAAGCCCTGTCTGCGCGGCCTGAAAGGAGTGTTTGGGAGACAGCCTTGGTGCTCCAGTGTATGAACTCACACCAAAGGCTCAGTCTTAACACAAAATTAACAAAAGCCAACCAACCCCCCAAATTTTCCCAAAGTAGGAATCTTTTATATACAAATTGTCACACTGCGTAAACTCAAATTAGAACACCTCCTGTAATTGCATCTTCATTTTAATGACAGCCTGCTGTCACCCTCACAATCCGCTGCCCATCGTGCCTCTATGGATGGTTTTTACAGCTTAAACACTGTCATGATATCAGGTAATTGCACCAATCTGTGMAAAGTTTCTCCACATGACAGTAATTCCTAACAAACACTGTTATTTTATCACCTGTATCTCTGGTCTTTTTCTTTAGTTGCCTTTTACAAATCCTGTGCTATGGTTTGTCCYACTTTGCCCCGAGAATAACCAGAAGGAAAGGATCTGGACCAAAACCACACCTTACCTGATAAAAATGTTATTTATTGTTTATTGAAAATCTTCACAATTTATTTAAGCCAAAACACACTGAGGGAGACAATATTGTCTTTAGGATTTAGTGCTTTCCCCATGCTACATTTGCTTCCTAAGCAAAGCAGCTTACTCACCCCCTGCCCCAGACTGGGTCTTTCTTGGAGGGTGTCCTCAAGCTCAGAGCCATCCTTTCATCACCTTCCCCAAATTTCCGACCAGGCCCCGTGTCTCCAGAACAAGCTCAGCCCCAGCAGAAGCAAAGCAAATGTCCCCAGGACACCCAACCCACGTCAGAAAGCTGGCCCAGGCAGCCGGCTTTGTGAGGAGCACCAGTGAGTGAGAAAAGCTGAAAACACTTGACCCTTGTCTTCTCCACCCGTGCACAAAGGAAGGAGCAAAGCTCCCAGACCCCGGGCACAGCCCAAGGACTCGGAGCACAGCGGGTCCCAGACGAGCCCCGGCGAGCACAAGGCAGCAGGATACAGAAACTTCCCTTGGCAGCCAGACGGGCCTTTGACAAAAGCAGGGGAACGAGCTGCATTCTGCCCCTCCGCAGTTTTGGGCCGGTTCCCAAAGGCTCTTTGTGCCGTGCAGGGAGGAGGAAGCCGACCACCCCGAGGAACAAAGGGCTGGGGACAGCGCCGGCCTCGGGCTGGTGCCGCTCTCCTTGGCAGCAGACTCTTCCCTGAAAATCCCTTTTCCTTTAAGACTTTGTCCAAAATCCTCTGCAGTTCAGGGACTGCGCACCATTCAATGGCTCTGGAGCCAGACCTTCCTTTGCATTACTCTGCTGGCCACAGCAGTAGGGAATGGCTTTCCAGCAGCTCCTGGGAAACTGAGAGGAAAAGCAATGGGTGGCCAGACATGCATCACCTCCTTCGCAGTTCTCTGGTACAGGGTCCAGCCCTGCTGCTGGATGCAGGAGTCAGACTCTGACAGAAGGAGGATTATTTTGAAATCTAACAATGAAAGACTGTTCTTCTCGTGACAAAGTGAAAAAGGGAGTGAGAGAGGCAAAGTCTCCTCTGCAGTAGTTTCTCAGGCACAAGAGAAGATATGAACAGGTTTTGCAGGAGCAAAAGGGGAATTGGGGTCACCCCATTATTCTTGTACAATATTTTGCCGTGGAGAACAGCTGCACATTTAAAGGGTGATTAAATGGATGTGCATGCAGAAACACACATTTATTTATTCAGCATTGCTCTTTGGGGCACTGCAGCCTCAGGTCCCAGAGAGGGGGGTGCCTTTCTCTCCCAGTGTGGCCCCCAACACCCAGCTGGGCTGGTCTGGGGAGCTGCACAGGTCCCTGGGCACACAGGAAAGCAGGGCTCACCAAAATGAGCAGTGTCTGTCTGTGCCAGACGACATCTCTAGCTTCCCCATCACAGTGACACCTCCCAGACCACCAACATAGTCCTTTGAGTGTGTCAATGGGAGCAAAAGTCTAGCAAAGGAAAAGGGGAGCTCATTAAGTTTTTTTTGCAACAAGGAAAGACCCTCCCAAGTAACTCCACATGGCCAAAACATGGCCAAAGGACAGCCTTCAACCATTACCCCTGTCTGCTGGCCTCAGAGGAGTGAGAAAATCTCAAAGCTTTTGGATGACAAACTGGAACATAACTGGAACATCTGAATCTAAGCTGAGCACAGGATGCAGCGTGGGTGAGCAGAGGACATGGAAGCACTTGGGGACAAATGCTTTGTRCCATGGCCACAGCACTGATGTGCCACACAGCCACCCCTATTCCCAGCCTCCTCCATCCCAGCTGCTGTAGCAGTGGGTTGCTGGAAGCTGGGAGTGACCTCAGCTGGGGTGGATGTCCACATGAATTTACTGGTTCAGGAAATTCATCCACCAGTGGGTTTTTACTGAGGAAGAAGCTACCACACGCTCAGGTCATCCAGACCTATCATACAGCCCACTTCTTTGCCAGCCCACTGTAGGACCACCTACCCTACCAAACCCAAATTTAAAACCACAGAAAAAAAGTTTGTTAACTCCCAGAAAAGCAGTAGGCTAGTGAAGTCATGCACCGTGGCCAATGTATTTTGTGTTTGGGAGGTTATTTCCCTGCAGATGGGGAGATGTGGCTCTGCTGGGGATGGGGATTTTCTCCCTGTCCCAGGCCACACAGCCACACCAGGGATAATGGAGGGGTGAGACTTTAGAGCCCTCTCTGGGAAGCCTGGATCTGATGKATTCAGTGCATCCTCTCTGTTTTCCACGTCAGGCACCTGGCATTAGTCTACATGAGGAGTAGCAGTTTAGCCGGTGACTTGGAAGAAGCAGTGAAGAYCAGAACTGTGTTTTTTCCACAGCTGAGAGATCCCACATGCCTGAGGAATTTCCCTCTCTGGCTCTATTAGCAGCATCAGGAGTGAGTGATGGGGCAAACCCGTTATCAGAGGTGCCTGTGCTCCCTCCCAGCTTTCCCTGTGGATGAGAAGTTTAAACTCCTCTCCCTCACACCCCGTGCCCTGGCAGCTCCAACACCAAGGTGGCCAAGGAGGCTCTGGAAACAGTTTGGGTGTCCTGCCAAGGGAGAGCAGGGACAGCCCAGCACACTGAAAAATGATCTGAGGGGCTGCACTTCCAACTCCCCTTGCTCTGTCTCTATCAACTCATTCCTCATCCAGCTGCTGAGAAAATGCTCCTGGAGTGCTCCRAGGTTATGTACTATGGCTTGGCCGTTTGCCAGCTCAGTGAGGCTTTCTTTTTTTAATATCAAGGCCTTAAAACTCCTGCTAGAACTGAGTCCTACGGAACAAACTTTCATTGCTACAGCTTAGCTGCCAAAACATTGCATCAGCCATCACAACAGCCTGGCACCAGCTAAAGGAATACGGCGTTTTCTCCTTGCACTCAGCTCAGAGCACTGATGTCAAAGTCATCGATGGCTGGAGCTGCTTGGAGATTTTGGGATAAGACTAAAGTTTTGTCAAAACATTGAAGCTCCCTGGAACAGGAATTGTTTTATKCAAAGTCTCTCCAGTCTGATAAACATTAGCGTGGTGCAAGGCAGAGGTTTCCAGTAGATCAGCAATGAGAACTGGGACCAGTTCAAAAGCAGGTGATGAATGCAGGCAAAAGTGCAGGGCCCCAAACAGCTGTATAATGTCATTGCAATGTTGGCCACCATCCTGATAACAAAGCTGCTTTCACTGAGCAGCTGCATGGTCTAGGGACATCCACTTTGCCAGAAAAATGGAAATATTTTACTAATGTTCATAGTGAGATCAAAAGCAGACATACAGAAACCAACATTTCTGGCCAAAGAGACAGCCTAGTTTCCAGACAACTGTCTTCACCATCTCAGGTCCGCCTCTCTGCCTCCAGACTCYTTGCATTCCCTACATCCTCACTCAGACAGCTCACCTTCCCAAGGATTAATCTTCCTTTGGCTTCCATGCTACTCTTCTGTCCTGTTTCTACTCATACCTCTCTCACAATCTCTCTGAAGATCCTCCTCACCTCCTTGTCCCCTGGAGAGAGGACCCTGCTCTCAACGCTGCCTTCTCCCATCTCTCCCAAGACCACTCCCATCCCAGGCACAAGTTCAGCCAYCCCATCCATGCAGGTGGCTCCTGGCTCAGCCCTGACTCCAGGCTGCTCAGACAAAGCCATGCACTGTCCTCAGGCTGTGAGCTTAGATCACGTCACTGAGACAGACTGGAGCCTCCCTCTCCTTTCCACATCAGAGCCAGCAAGGTCTCCCTTCCAGGAGCACTTCCAGCTRCAGTTTTACCAGGATCAGCACTGCCAAGCTGAACCTTCCAGTTCAGTCCTAATAGCACTACTCTGGCACAGCCTTTTCTGCCATTCTGAACAGCCSAAAACCTGGCCAAATTCTCAGCTTCTCAGTTACTGCAGCATCCTCTCTTCTGTCACCCACAAACGCAACCCTCTCCCCTCCAGGCCCACTCTGAATGCTGCTGCAGAGACCCAAAATTTGCACCTCTGTGCCCTCAAAAACTCACCCCAGAGCACCAACTTCAACACAGTTCATTTTCTTTTTTTTCCCCCCACTCTCGCCACTACCAATCACCCCTGGGCCACCTCCTACGAGCTCAGCCTGAGATACCATTTTCCACAGCCACACTTTCAGACAGGTGCCCTGATGTTTTACACCTCTGAGCTGATCCTTCGCGTTCCCCTTTGCCACTACAGCTCCAACAATCTTGATCCTTCAGAAGTTTCTTCCAAGGTGCCAGTGGAGCCTACTCTGCTGGCTGACTGGCATCATGGCACTGATTTTTTCTGCTGTCTCATCTGTGTGTCCCCAGCTGCTGCTGCTAATCCTGTATTTAGACTGCAAACTCTGACACCACAAACTCCTGACCAAGTTAGGAAAAAAAAACTGATAATAATAACATCATGYACCTATCCTGACTATAGGACTTAATTCAGTTTTTGAATCTCATATTTTATGAGTTCCATACACTTCCTAAAGCATTTTATCCTGAAYACAAGACTGCTCCCCATTTCTCTGGTCCCAGTGCAGCTCCATGGAGCTTGTCAGCAGTGGTTTCAGGGCAAAAACAGAGGCCAGACCCATCTGCACTCCACTCAAGGCACCGAGAGGCAAAGATCCTGTATCCCATTAGCAGTTCCCAAGTATCCAAGAGAAAGTTCCTACACGGGAATCCAGCCAGCTGCCTTGTCCTGCTTGAAAAAGGCACTATTGACCTACAGCTGAAGTAACATTTTATGGGCTTTGATGGTGTGCTGGGCATGGAGTTTCATGAGTCACCACACTCACAGCATTGTCATTCCTGGGCAGGAAATCATTGGGACACTGCTTCAGGCTGTGTCCAAAACACTGTTGCTCACATTTATGATGCACAGCGCGTTAGCACCGCAACATCAGGCATTTTTCAATGCACACAGAGTTGAGCAGACACCAAGCTCTAAACTGGTTTTGTTTAGGGTTGGCACYAGATCTGATTTKGATCTTGCCAAGCTGTCCAAGCYCAGGATTGASCAGTGRCTGTCTCTYRTTTTGGGCCCAGCAAGACCAGAGGYAGCTGTTTGCTCTGTTTCACRTGGCCAGCCCAGCTCCTTCCTGCTCCATACTCACACAATCAGACATTGCCAGCTGGGTTTCTGTGAGACYCACACTGGCAGGAGTTGGTCTGGAGGGTCATTGGGGATGGCTGTAAGGGCTACACWGTGCCAAGATCCCTGCTCCTCATGGGAACAAACCCGCAGGCACTGCAGTGCAGAGCTGCACCAGGCAGAGCACTTTTCCTCCTGAGCAGGTCCTGGCCCTCAGCATGAACYATCTATCCCATTTCCAGGACCCAGATAATGTTGCTGTGCAGCCCTGTGCCAAAGAGCCATGGCATCCTGCTCAAAGGCATCTGGGGAGCTCTGGTTGTCTGATGCAGACGTGCTCTGAGCCAGCTACAGCCATGATYCTGCCTGGAAGGGCTTTCAATGTCGTCAGTCAGACAAGCAAATATGAATTTGGGTCACCTTTACTTACATTTTTTTTCCCATCCCAAATGCCCTTCTTCTCTTCCTCTCTCAGTCCCAAGAACTCTCCCTCCTTGTTATTTTAKCAGGACAGGGAGTGCTGGAGCTGCCAAGCTGGGTACGTACCTTGGCTGCATCCTGACCTTGTGCTGGAATGAAACTTATTTATCCAACTTCCTACAACACCCGTGTTTCCACCAGAAAAAGTCATCCAGACTTGGAAAATTGATTTACAAGTCCAAAACCCAAGTTTGTTTCCTGCTCAGGGTAGTTTTCCTTCACTCCAACAGGGGTGCCTGCTAGACCACAACAGAATGACAGTAAAAGCTGTGCCCTCTGAGTGGCCAGCATCCACTGCCTCCAGCAAATCAAGACAGACTTGCACCAGAAATAAATAAATAAAYACTGCCAAAAGACACATTAACCTGCTTCTAATTGGGAGAGTTGCAGAATGAAAAAAAAACAACTTGTGAGAAGCATTGGAAGTAAAGCAGGGCAGAACAAATGCCTTCTCCAGACACATTCTGGAAATAATTCTGCTAATAAGGAACCCTTGTCATTGTGCAGGAAGAGTCTCTGTCATATTATTCCCCAGCACCTGATGCACAGAACAGCAAAGGGTGCCCTGGATAAGCAACAACTCTGCCCAGGTAATTTTTAGATCATTAAGTTGTTGCTGCTTCTGAGCCTGCACTTCAAAGCAGCCAGGACAAACAAGGTTCGCTCAAACGTACATGAAGAGAAGGTAAACTGCCCAGGAAGCCAAAAAATAAAGTCCAGGGYAACAAAAATATTTTATGAGTTTTCTTGTAAAAAGAAACTTGCATGGATGGAAGAAACAATCTGGTATTTAGCTGAAAGGCAGCACCAAATAAATGAAAGAGCCCCATAAAGATGTCACCCAGAGAGGAGCTGGACTCCAGAAGACAGATAAATCACATCTCCCCTTTATCAGGTTTTGCCTCTGTTTCCCCTTTTTGCTGGAAAACGGAGGAAATTCCGCCTGTCCCCACTATTCTGAAGTTGACTCTCAGAAATACAATAGTTCTGTCTCGAATCTCCTCAGTGCATTATATCAATTCACCTCCACTGCCATAAACAGAGTGAATAGACCTTGGTGTGTGGGAGACAGGCGAATACAGAAGGAGCAATTCTYAGGCTATGAAAGGAAAAGGGTTGGAAAGCTCCCAAAAAAGGGTCTCGTGCAGGTCAATCCAGGAGGCTCCGCTCTGAACCATTGTGGGAGGAAGCAGCTTCACGTTACTGCTAGGTGAGGTGTGTGAAAGAACAATAAAATGCTTCAGTTGTGGGACACTTCAGGTTACACCTGGACGTCTCATGTCGCMCCTAAATTAGCACACGTCACCAGTGACATTTGCAACAGCGGCAATGCCACTGAGCTGCTGCAACAAAAGCGCGGGGTTTTGTTACACGGGGTTTTACGACGCTCTCGCTTACAGAGAGGCCCCTTTACGCCTGTCTGGCACTGGAGAATGGCCCTACAGTGGGCACAAACAGCATCACATTCATCTTGGTGCCCTCCACGCTGGCAGAGGGCTGCAAAGGGGCCCTGTAGCAAAAATGAGGACTCAGTCCAACCTATTGTCTTAAGGAATTATACAGCCTAAATCACCACAGTACATATTTTCTTCCATAAAAATCAAGGTTCAGAGGACAGTTGCACAAGAAACACAACTTTAGTCTGTATAARATATAAGATGCTATGTCAGTTTTCKCATTGGGTCACTGTAAAAAATTTCCATCCCCTTATGCAGTTTTGCTTTGTTAGCTTTATTTTAGCATTGCTGATGAATCCATGGAGCACCTTCCAGATGTGCAGCTCAGTATTTCAGTTTAGGGGATTCAGCATAGCTGGACTCTCCTTTTCCAGCTGAACTTGTTTTTCTCCAAATTCAGAAAAATAAAATATATATACCTATATATAAATAAATGCAGTAGCCTTCCCTGAGCTTAGGGCATCTCAGATCTAGGTTACTGCTGAAAAATTAGCCATATTCATTCACAGCCAATTTCTGTTTTCCCCTAAACTTCAGCAGGAGCCCATCTTCTAGCATCAGCCCCACACTGCCCTCCTTCCCAGGCAGCACAGTCTGTTTGTGAGTGAGGCATATTGCTGCAGGCACAGAAAATGATTTTAGCATCACTCCACCTCCCTCCACACACTCCTGCAGCCCCAGCCCCGCCGCTGCCAGACCCGTGAGGATGCTCGGAGCCGGACCGGGGAGCAGCCCGTGGGTTTTTACCCAGGGAATGGGGTTAGTGCTGATTGGGGCGAGCAGCRGGAGCATCCTTTGCTTTAGCCACAGACAGCCCGGTCACATGAGGAACAGCTGGAGCRCACACAGAGCCTTCTTTAATTAAAGTGCTGCTCGCCATTTTTCTGGCAGCGCTCCCAGAAAAGCAATAAAATGGCAGCAGAGAAAACAAATACTACAAAACRCACTTCCACTCTCCTTTATGTTCCCAAGTCCCCCTTCTCCCCCAAGCCTAATCTCCTTACCTGTTTTTTCTCTTTCTAATTTTTATTTCGGCTAATAATCATTCCTCATTCGCGACAGGCTGGGAAAGGAAAAGGTCAAGAGGGAAGAAAAAAGAGGGTCAGGAGAATTGAAGCAGCCATTCACTGCCGTTCATGATTAAACATGTGGAACAATGTACCTGCTTATTAGGACATCTCCCKCTCCCAGAAAACATCTGCAGAGCGCACACACCTTTTTCAGAGCACACGCCAGCACCTCACGGGAACATAACAGCATTCACGAGCCAGTCGTTATGGAAACATTTTCCTTTCCCCCCCTTTTCTCCCTCGGATCTGCTGCTTTAAAAACTTGGGATTGTCAACACACTGATAGCTGCTGTCTTATCCCAAATTAGCCAAAGTTCATTGTGTTTCTCCAACCTCTGCCCCTCAGCAGAGGAGCYCGAGAAGGCAGGAGCGATGCCTGTCCTGCGGCACACCGACATTTCACAGATGGGTCTGTTCCCAGCAAGAAACCTGTGCAGGGATAATAATAGCCATGATGCTATTTTTGTTGTTGCTGTTGTATTATTGGGCTSTCTTTGGCACAGGGCACGGAAAGAAAAACCCAGGGACGCACAGAACAAAAATGTGAAACCAAAGACAGGTACACGGCARAGGAAATGCATCATCATCTTCTGAGGGGGTACAAGGTTATCAGGGACAGAGGTGCTGAAACACAAAAGGTGGTTCACTCTGGAAAAGCTCCTTGGAGCTGAGAGAAATCAGGAGCTAACTGAGTTCATAAAGTTTAACTGGAGTGCAGTGGGACATGGGGTGTGAGAGCCAATCCTCCCCGAAAGCGAGGAGGGAAGCTGGCCCTAAATGAAAAACCAGTCCCAGATCCTCAAACCCGAAGCCCACGGTGGAGCTGATCTGAAACAGAGAACRTCGGAAATCTGGATTTGAGGTTTTCAGCTTGAGCCCATCTCTGTGTCTGAGATTTACAGTTTGACATGTTTATATTGAAACAAGATGGCTATAAATACAGTATATTTGTCTCCCAGTARATTCTGAGGAGGAGAATGTTTAAAAGCACTCAGCAGGGGACTAGCACAGCTCCCCRTGAATTTAATTATAAACTCTCCCTGCTTTTGCTCCAACTAGTTGRGGCTGGGAGTAGTTAGACTGCTTTTGAAAATCCCGCTTTATTTTTGTATAGCTACAAATCATCTATATTTGTATAGCTGGATGTGCATCATAAGAACAAACACAACAGCATATTTTTATTAGCACAAATCAGGAATTTTCCATGCAGAACTTTTTTTTAATTTGGGGGGGACGAGATTATAAAATTATTTCAGTGCATTGGGGGAAAAATTAGCCATTTTGACAAAGCAAATTGATATTGTGAATAACCAAAGAAATTACTTCTCTTTTTCTCAGCTGGGCCTGAACCATCACCTCTCGAACTGCTGGCACACCCTCGGGTGCTGTGGTGGGAGRGATGGACCTGTTCTCTGCCAGGGGCTGGGATTTCTGGCCAGACCACATGCCCAGTCATGCMCAAGTCTCATTATTGCTTTAAAAGCAGCCTGGTATCATTTCTGAATAAAAGCAACATCGCTATTAACTTATTGGGCAACACTGGCCTACTTAAGTGTTTTATCAGATCTGTCTGATGATCCATGGCAGGGACAAGAACCCTTGCAAAATTTTATCTGTGGCCATGTAATCCTCTGTGATTATTTTTCTCATTGCCTGAGCAGAATTATTTTGTCTCATAAGCATTTCTGGCATTATGCTCTGCACAGAATGAACCAATTTTAAAAATGGAAAAASGTGGAAGTCAAAAAAAGCTATTGCTGATGTACAGAGTCTTTAATTATAATACTTTACCTTTGGAGAAAACTATTTTTCATTAACTGAACAGGTAGYAGTATATGATGGTGATTAAGTTTAATGGAGCTGAGACCAAGGTGGGGAAGATAAAGTTACAACTGAGAATCCACTTTAAGTGCAAAGCCAGCTTCTGTTTGGAGAGGTGTGTGATAGAAAACTGCAATGCTTCTAACTAAATGAGGCTTAAATAGGTGTAATTTTGTATGTATTAAAATTAAGATTCCTTTAGGTATAAACTCAGAAAGTTTCCACACAATTACCACTCTTGAGGAGCAGCAGAGAGCACACTCCATAAAGAAAACGCCACTTTTTGGTTTAATAAATGAGACCAAACACATTCYTTTCCACTGGGAGAAGGAATAGAGCCATCAATGAGCTAGGTTTAGCCARAATAACTGAATAAACTTCAAAACCATTCACCCCAGTGAATTCCGCCTGTTCCAGTCTAAGAGAAATGTTTTCCTTCCYCACCCTGGTTCTCCTGATTTGGATTGTCTCTCCTCCTGCAGCCCCTCAGCCCAGGATGGAGACCCTGGGCAGTGCATTAACATGGCCTTTTCACCCCCCCCCTCTGCTCCCTGCATTTAATCCAGAGGTTTATCCTGGGGAGGATAAGTGCAAGTGGGAATTTCTCTGCCGCAGACTCATCTGGAGTCAGCCCCCTCGAGCCACGCAGTGACCTGCCCCCATCTCTCAGCCACCATGAGACACAGAAAAAAGGCTAAAACTCCTTCATTAACCACTGTCAGCCCAGGGAGCAGGATAATGGAATAAAAAGGTGGGACGATAATAAACAGACACCATCTCACGAGAATGTCTTGACGAGACAAATATCAGACGCCGAACAAAATGCATCCCCTCTTAAGTGGCATTTCTATATTTAACACCATCTAAAATGTGATAATTTACACTGTCACAACATGTCTCTTAGAAACAGTCCCATTTTATTTGCAGTCAGCAAAGTCTGGAACTCAAATTCCGACCTCCTTTCTAGTGGGGGRAAAAAAAAAGGAAAGGAAAAAAAGGAATAAAAAATAAAAGGGAAAGCTAACATCTGGGTATTTATTAGACTTTATAAAACTCCACGCTTCTGTTGTACATAAGACAGGCACAAAAGGGGCCCCCAAAGTGTTATTTCCCCACCAGTGTGAAACAAGTGGCTTATTCAGTAAGTTTTCAAAGAACAGAGGCAAATGGATTATCTCAAGGAGAAGTTAAACACAGAGAAATGCACTGTAGCTCACTGTTGGGTTTAGCTGCCTGCTGGATGTGGAGGAAGGGGGGAAATCTATAAAATCTATCATCGTGGTGTCCAGCTGAGACTTTACACTTCCCAGGGAAACCTGAGCTGTGAACCACCAACAGCTGCTTTYCCCCCAACTTGTGAAATCACCCACAGAACCAAAGTGTTTTCTTAAGAAATTCTCAAAACACAGCAAAGAAGAGCTCAGTAAATCCTGCAGCTCCTGAGGCCGGGTGGGGATGACAAGGTTTTTCCAGCCTAGCTGTGCCTGTCAGGCACAATGAGGTGTGATTTGTGACCAGTGCAGCCTGGCTGGTGAAAGCCACGGTCCAGGGAGAATTACACAGGCTTTTGCTTGTTTTCCTCCATCAATTTCACCAAAACACAAGTTACCAGCTCCAAGCCAAGTCCCTCTCCAGGGATGCTTGACCAGTTCCCCACTCCCAGCTTTCCAAGCAGGGGCACATCCAAGGTAGGATTGATGTCCTTCTTCATTTTGCACCCTGGCATGGTGCTCCTGGGATTTGCTCCAAGAAGTGTGCCCAACACCTAGATCACACACAGAACCAGTGTTTGCTTACATCTGTGGGGTAAAAGAAGCACCAGTGTTCAGTTGCAAAGTCCAGGCAGTGAGAGCCGGGACCTGAGMGTGACCTTGTAACAACAGGAATCATTTTCCTACCTAATTCAAAAGGAGAAAAACTGCTCTAAATTTGGATTTTTAAGTTATTACATTTTGTCATGCTGAGACTGAGATGTTCCTGGTCTCTTTAGGATAAAGGATACAAGGGAAGGCTAAGGATGAAGGATAGGTTTGTGAGCAGTCCCATGGTATGATCAACACAGGACTTGGTCCTGGTGCTGTTTGTAGGGCACTGAAGTAAGAGATGGGTACCAGAGCAAGGTAGAGCTGCTGGACAGTGGGGGACAAAGTCCAGGCTGACACAAGTTCCTCAGTCTCTGGGATCCAGGTTGACACAAGTTCCTCAATCTCTGGGATCAGCTCAGGAAACTGGAGCTGAGCCCTTTCTGTGCAGTGTCTGAGCTAATTAATTTTCCTCCTTTACACCAGAGAAATCCTGGCTGCCATTTTCCAAAACAAGCAGGTCCTTAACACAGAGATACCATCACCAGTTGCATCAGTYTGGGGATTTCTTTTTGGCACAGCAGTGCAACAGGCTGGAGGAGGTAGACCTGATATGGGAAAAACAATTTTTTTTCAAGTGTACGGGGAAGCTGCTAAAAGATTCTGCTTCAGCCAACCTGAGACAGTTTGGGTTGCACTTACTGAGTACTCYTAAATGTATAGATAGTTTCAGGCATTTGGCACCTTTCACAGATTGAGAGACACAGCTGATGTCTCTTCTGGTGCAGCATCTCAGGCATTAATCTCAGTTCAAATCACATCCCTGTTGAATTCAAAGATTTCCTCCTCCAAAAGCAGCCTAATCACGCAGCTGTAGGGCACATCCAAGGGTGGGCACACCAGGGTGCCCCCACATACGGTGATCAGAATTTCTTTCCTGAGCTTTGCCTCACCAGACAGAGAGATGATCTGTCTTTTCACCCTTCTACCCACTCATGCTTCACACAAACAGTAGGTGAGATGGAAATCAGCCTGATTCCAAGGCACCCCTGTCAATGACTGAGACCTGAGTCCTAATTTCAGGGTATGGTCAGAAAGGAGAAGGTTGTGACAGGTATTAGTATCTGTTCTGCATGTCCAACCTTTCACTCTTACTTATAGGACTCATTTTTTAGTCAAATAAAGCATCCATTTAACCCAGAACACCCTTTTTTTTCCTTTCACTTTTCAAATCCCAAACCAGTCAATTTGGGGCCAATCTGAGTAATTACAATAATTGCTTTAATGTTGAGCTATTCACCCAACCTGAAGCAATTTATTCATTCAGCCTATTCCCCTTCACCTCAGACTCCAGGTTTTATACCACCAAGCAAAGCTGACACCCAGTTCAGGGTGTCTCTGTGGGGTCCTACCACCCCTGAGGATGTTCCCCACAGCAGACACGGAGCATCTTTGCTCTGCATCAGATCCTCTCAAAACATCCAAAGAAAAAGACCAAAATAGCACCCTCAGTCCTTGTCGTGCTTTGTCTGCAGCAGAGATGTGCCAGTTACCTAATGGCATCAAATTAACAAATGAACAGGTCTGGTAGACCAATTAGCAGAGAGTGCAAGCCATTTTCAAACAGGCTGCAATTGTCAGCTAATGACCTTGGAAAAAGCTTTTATTTTTTTGGCTCCCTCGGAAAAGTCCATATTAAAATTGTTGATAGCTGCTGAGTGTCACTTTTTGGGCTTTCACGTCATAGAAGTGAGCTAGGTTAAAAAAAAAAAAAAAAAAAAAAAAA
>NW_026623515.1:262462-265215 GCF_030028575.1 Malurus melanocephalus | reverse complement strand
GCATCTCACTGCCTTGCCAGGCGTTTCAGAGCAGTGCATCTTTGCTCAGCAGGCATATCAGCTTCTCTCTGGGGCCATTAAGTTCTCAACCCCCATTAATGCACCATGCACCTGCTGGACTGACCACAGGATGAGCTGAAAGATCATCTCAGCAKCACCCTGCTCTTCCAGACACCACTGGGGCTTTCCTTAGTGAAAGGCAGCTGCCTTCTCATGCTTCTCAAGGAATAACCCAGAGCTGAGAGTCCTTCCCTGCTGCCTCTCCCATTTTTTTTTTAATAAAACCGAACCAGTTTGCTGTGTGTGACCTGCAGAAAACTGCCCAACCCCTCCAGRAGTGAGTAACTTGTGTGTGCCAAAGGCTACACCTCAGTGTAACTCTCCCAGGAGAGCATGGAGCTGGGATAGAAGGTGGGATAAGGTAGATTTGTGCACCCCAGAGCATTTTATTTGGTACCATGTCACTACCTTACTCCCCCACCTGGCTCCTTCCCAGCTGCCATCAGTCCTGGGCCAGCCAAAGAATCATCAACCAGTGTCACACGAGCCCTCTGGGCTGGAGAGGGAAGGTTTCTCACCCAGAGGGAGCTGCCATGGCTGTGTCAAAGTGAGCTGAGTCCCAGTGGTTTGCAACATGAGAAGGACACGATCTCATGGGGCAGGAAAACCCTGAATACCCAGAGCACGAAGGTTTTGGTCCTCATTCACATCCCCCAGTGCAGCACAGCAAAGTCTCAATAAATGGCCACAAATCTAGACTGTGTTTTTGGTAGGCTTGGACCTCCCCAAACCCTTCCTCTGATAACTGGAGTACACAAATCCCAGGGAAGTGCCCCTAAACAGGAGGGYTCAGAGAGGCAACAGAATAGTCCAGGAGAGCAGAGCCACCACTGGGTTATTTTTCTTCAATTTTGATAATTTCCTTTGCAACACACCCATGGTATTGCAGGTGCTCCCCTCTCCAGCACCCAACTCTGCCACACCTGGGAAGGTCTGCTGGAATCTCTGCTGGTGATCCCCTCCTGCTGCCAGTTCCACAAAAATCCCAAGATCAGAGTGTCTTTGGGACCTTGAACCCTCTGTCAGCAGAGGTTGGAATCAATCGAGGGGYTCACCCTTGTTAAAGGTCAAGAGGAAGATCGAGAGACTGCAGGTGGATAACTCCTGCAATTGTATGTGCCTTTTTCCCTTAGGAAAGCAGGTTAAAGATGGAGTGGAAGGGATTAAACTCTCTGAAAACGCTTTGGAACACACTTTTCTAAGAAATATACTGCATATCCACAGCTCCTCACAGGAAAGAGCAAGATGAAAAGATTTTAATGGTAATTTGCCTGGGAGGAACAAATTATTAATTACTTCTGGCTCAGATGCTCCTGAGTAAGGGATCAGACCAAAATGAGCCTGACAAAGCCTTTGTGATATCTCCTGACTGTGAGGCAGTAAAAGCATCATCCGTCCTGCAGCACCAGGGTTACAGATGATTGTGTAAATCCATAAAGTAGACAAGCATCTTTCATCTGAATCAGCCTCTCTGTGCTGTTTATTTGGTTCCACAGTGACTCACAAACCTTAATTCCCATTCTGTTATTAGACCTGGTCCTCAGTGTGCCCCAGTGCCTCAGTTTCCCCATGAGAAAATGGGGATATTGGTGTCAGCACMGTTTCAGAAAGGGCTTGAAAACAGACATTGATATTAAAAGGTGGCTGTGACAAATCTCTTGCTGTCACATGGCCTTCAATGTTCCACAATTTGCTGTTGCAATAAAAAAAAGAAACAATTCAGTACATCTCTATGTACAGGTGTAGACAAGCTGTCCTTCAGGCACCCTGGGCACTACCAGAAGGAAGGAGAAATCAAAATAAAGAGCAAAAACAGGCTGCTTTAACACTACTTTAACACTACTGCCTCGCAGTTGCAGACGTGGAGGTGCCTGATGCCCTGGGCTTGCCTCCCTCACCCCCAGCCTGCTCTAATCCCTCACTGGGGGTGTTGGGATGGATCAGTTTATGTTTGCTCTGCCCCTCTTACCAAAGAGTTGTCAGAGTAGTAATGAAATTTCCACACGTAGAGCACAGGCATTGCCAGTCCTTGCTCACAGCCAGGGAATCAGCAYCATAACCCCATAAAGACCCTCCCAGACTCGTTTTCTCGGCTCTGTTTTAGCCCAGGCATTTTCACACAGGCTCCATCCCCACATCACATCTGATAAGCTAAAGGGCCAAATCATTCACCCAAATAAGAAGTGCGARCCAAGAAGTTTCAGCGACATTTTCTGCTGAGATAGGGAGCAAGATGATGAGCTGATAAGCAGCAGAGATTTTGCAKGGCTATGAATGCACTGTGTTTATATGGCCTTATACCATGAGTTAATAAACAAGATGCATTTCCATGGCTATCTCTGACATCCAGCTGGTGATAAGCACGGTGTAATGACATAACTACACATCCCATGTAACCAGATTAAAAGGCATTGCTTCTTTTAGAAACACACTGTACTCTTTCTGGACGTAAATGCATTTGCTTGGTATTTATTYGGCATTCACCATGTGACAACGATTACATTTCATCCACTTTTCTCTGTTTGCATGCATGTATTTGTACCCCTATTGCAGACTTATTCAAACCCTTTAGGATTCAAACATGCCTGAAGTTTCACCTGCACAACTCACCAAAAACGCTGGGTTCAGAGAACTGCCAGACTGGATTCGTGCACACATGAGAGTTCACTGCACTAGAGAAGTGAATACCCTGA